>NW_007930845.1:940736-980095 GCF_000280675.1 Beauveria bassiana ARSEF 2860
AGGACTGAACCTGAGACCCTGAGGATGTCTGGGAATTGAATACGTAACCGTAGCCCAACGTCAGTCTCGCTAGCCGCCGAGGACCTATATCACTTTGCATCTAGGTACAATTATTATTAGGTACACATACGCGCTGTGGCGCTGTAGTGTGCGGCACAGTATCCCGACAGTGTGCGGCACAGTATTCCGACAATGTGCGTCCAGCTCTTGTTCGCTGTGCAATATAAAGGCGGTTCGCGCACCTCACTGAGGAAGACTACACTTACCATCGACATATCTAATGAATCGTCATGTTAAACGAGAGCAATAAACCATTTACATTTACAAAGGGTCCACAGCCTGATCCGCCCTCGCGACCGCCATATCTGTCAAACTATGTCGCTGCTGGACCCGGGATCAAGTTGAACAACCATGGGTCGGCTGACACACCACGAAATCGATTCGACTACTCGGTTGAGCTGCGACAATATCAGCAAAAGCAAGAATGGCTCGCGTCGCAAATCGAGCAGAGTATGTTTGGGGACACAGAATCACAGACCAAGGTCGCCCGCAAGTGGGTGGTTGACCAGTGGCAAAGATGGGGAATCTGGAACAGAGAATGGCCAGAGGATGGCCCAAGGCCGGAAGAGCCATGGGGCAACGGTCACCCCGCCTGCCTGCTGGCTATGGAATTGACATGGGAAATCGAACACATCGTGACCATCCGGCAGCCTGTTGATGTTTCCAAAATCTGTAACACCAAAGCGCCGCATGGCTCTGATACTCCGCCTCTGAATTGGTCTTGGGAAGTTGTGGCTGCACTGGCAGCAGAGCGATTATTCAGTCGTCACAGTCAGAATGGTTTTCCTTCCACCAAGATTGAAATGCCAAGCGTGGCATTCCGTCGGGACCTGAAGAATCTCTCTGGAAATCTCTCGGAGCCGGTGCAGAAGTTGGTGGCAACGGTGAAGGATTGGGACGGCCTAAGTCTTTCGCTCGGAACGCAAATCGAAAGACGAGTCAGATTCGGGGACCCAATCGGCACAACGCACACCAAGCCAAGTACATTGGAGGCTGGTGAAGCGCGGAAGTCTGATAATCCGTTTGGACGAGGCCTCTTCGGCATGTTGCCGCGGGAGACAAGTACAGTGAGTGATTCTAGAGCGCGCAGCTCTGAATCCAAGACAGTACGAGGTGGATATAACGCGGAAACTTACCGACGACTATTTGGCACAGCGGCCTGGCAGCCAAGTACATTGGAGGCTGGTGGATTGCGAAACTCTGAAAACGAGCAAGGACGAGGCCTATTCGGATCAACGTACCGGGAGGCAAGTCCGTTGAAGGCGAGTATTTTTGTTACCGAGTCAGGACAAGCTTTTTGGGGCGTGGCAACGGACCAGCACGCAGATGATGACGACACACCAAGCCTAGCCGGCGATACGGTCTGGAAGGAAAATGGAACAACGATTGTAGGATTAGACAGTTCTGATAACGAGGAAGCGGTGCCGACGTCCGGCCGTCAGGTTAAGGAAGCGCGAAGCTCTAATGACGAGGAAGCGGTACGGACGTCTGGCCGACAGATTGAGGAAGAGCAAAAAGCTGAGATTGCCGAGATTGCTGCGAGCATCCGAGCGATTCGAGGGCCCCGCCGGCGGGATCTTCATCGCAAACCTGGTGAGAAGTCTGTCAGGCTGACACAAGGAGGCCGTATTAAGAAAGCATACAAGTAAGCCCGTCCTTGGTATTATTGCTGGGTTTGGTATGTTCTGCTCATGGGTTGGATAGCTAAGGCCGCGTTTCTAAATTGAAGACTGTTTCTCATTGCTAAATCTACTTTAATAACCCACCTGTCCATGTGCTCGAAAATATTTGCAGGCGCCCTCGATACACGCCTAGCGCCTTGATCGCCTTGTTCAAGCGCGCCTCCCCAGGCGCCGCCTTCGTTTGTAGCTTTTGTGGTTGTGCCACAATGGTGGCTTTTTTTTCTGCCTTTTAGAAAAACATTTACATTTTGCCAAAAATTCCATCTGTAAACTTTCTTCTGTTCCCCACTGACTACATTTACGGCGCGTTACTCCTACATTCGACATCACCCGTGAACATACAGTCGCTCTCCAAACACAAGAATCAGTACGGACCTTTCGCTATTCTTCCCATCCGCGTCACCCCTACCCTATTATTTTCGTTTTACGCCATGGAAGAAACCGCATTCGAAGCCAATCTTCGACTGGCCTTTACCATCGCGACTGTTCTTCTGCGTCCGTTTGCACGCCTTGAAACCTTTTGCCTGTGGCTCCTCGGAATCGACGTAGCGACCACATTTCGCATGCTGCCCGAGCGAGATGCACACCCCGAATTCCCTGCTATTCTCCCCAATGGTATCTCCTTAATCTTCATCCTCATGATTCCATACCTCGTCTGGCGCGAGAGCCATCCTGGCCTCGAACTCTACGCAGGTTGGGCACTCAAGCCGCTGACACGCCGCTGCGGTCGCTGGGGACAATGGGCGCTCATGCTGCCACGCGTCTGGCTGTACACGGCCATACTCAACCATTCTATGCTGTCGCTTATAATCGATCCAAGCTGCGCTGTATTCACGGGCTTCAAGATCTGCTATTCCATATTTTGGCTTTTGTGAACCAGCTGGCAAGTCACGCAGGCCTGTACTCTTGATTGAATGGCTTTAGTCTTGTTCACCCAAGCTAAATTGCACAAAAATCACCTATGGCGTAGATACCTGCAATATATTTGATGAATTTAGTTTTCTGGCTTCTCTACCAATATTACACCAGACCATTGCATAATGCCACACAGTGAATTTGGGGAAAGCAAGCTCTAACAATGGATGCGTTCAATTGTGGATTGACTCGGGAGCGAACCGTTTGGCAGTGCCCAGTTCTTGAAATGTCGTTCTCTCGTTCGCCATAACTTCCTCTTGAAACATAATTTTGGTCTAATAGAGATTTCGTCCCTCAATGGCCGTATTGTCTGCCGCTTTCGCCGTTCTTTTCATGTGTCAGTGTGTGGACGGTGTGGGCCGACAGCGTAGTCTGTCCTGCATGTAAGTCATGTTGGTCTACCGCCTCCATAGCAAGCACTTACCTCTGTAAGGCTGGTCCAACCTCGATATGTCCTGCCGGCGAAACGGTATAATCTCGAGCGCATGTGCTATTCACGGCCAAGATACAAATTGGCAGCAGTGTTTAACTCAACGAAGCAATGTTCTAGTCAAGCTTCCATAGCCTCGCACGAGGCTCGCCACGCCACGTTCTACTCCACACTCCACACTTGGAGTCCCATATCAGATCACTGCCATCGGACGTAAATAATTAGCAAACGCTTAGCAGAGCCAAAGTATACATTAGAACGCACCAATAGTTACGATTTCTTGAATGTGTGCCGATTGATGATAAATTAAATTGTGGTGTCATGGTTGTTGACTTTCTAACGAGTCCAGACAACGTCAAAAGTGAACATTTATAAGAATTGTCTGTGACGGCACGGCAGGTGCTGAATTAATTCATTAGTATGCATACCTAACTAGGTAGGGTTTAAAGTATTTACTTGCTACTATCCTATTTTTAGTTAGTACGTGGTATTTTACTATTTAGCAGCTTCTGTGCTTTGACTTCTGCCGCCAACCGGCCCGCTGCCAGGGGCCCGCAAAAATGTCCAGCAAAAAGATTGAGTCACGTGCATCGGGATGCTCAGGAAAGAAGGAAAAAGAATCTGTTCCGTCATCTTGAGCTTCAGAGCAGCCAATCCACTCCCTCCCCATTAACCCCGGCAAACGCGGCTCTTGTGCTTCTTTTTTGTCCTGAGCCCTTTTTTGTTTTGACGCCTTTTTTTAATAATAATACTTTTTATACACACTCCGCAATGGCGATGGATCATGGACGAGACCCTTGCCCCTGGGTCATCTTGAATGATTTCGGCGGTGCCTTTTCCATGGGTGTACGTTTTCGCAGATTCGCAGCGCAGCGATTTCGAGTCGCACAAGAAAAACTGACATGTATTGGCAGGCTGTCGGCGGTACCATCTGGCACGGCATCAAGGGCTTTCGCAACAGCCCCTACGGCGAGCGGCGAATCGGCGCGCTGACGGCCATCAAGATGCGCGCGCCCGTCCTGGGCGGCAACTTTGGCGTCTGGGGCGGTCTCTTCAGCACATTCGACTGCGCGGTCAAGGGCTTCCGCCAGAAGGAGGACCCGTGGAATGCCATTACGGCCGGTTTCCTCACTGGTGGCTCGCTGGCCATGCGCGGTGGTTTCAAGTCGGCGCGCAACGGCGCCATTGGCTGTGCGGTGCTGCTGGCCGTTATCGAGGGTGTCGGCATCGCGTTTGGCAAGATGATGGCTGGCAACACCAAGCTAGAGGTATGAAAAATGCGCCCAGCTGTCAATGTCCCTGGACTGCATGTACTAACGTGATCTAGGCGCCTCTGCCTCCTCCCGAAAACGCTGCCATTGCATAAATAAAGCAATTATTGAGAAATCGATGACGACGCTATCGATGCGCATTCAGACACTCACCACACCACTGATTTGAACAAATTACGACTTGAATAGATATTCGCGAAGGCTTGCATCACCACGGTCGAACGGAGAAGACGACCGACACTATCCAGGGAAAGGGAAAAAGCAAACTTGAATCTCGGCGCCATTTTACATATACTTTTACTTGCCCTGAGGAACAAGAAAGGAAAGGGAATTATGCTTTCCGTCTGATACGAGGGGCATAGCGTTGCTTTTGACACACAAACTTTTTTGTACGCCGGGATATTAGGCGTTGTATTATGTATCTGTACACCAAACCACTTGAAGTAGACCAAGAGACATGCAATGAATTGCAGCCATTGCGATTTCGAAGATGAAAGTGTCGGGTCTGTCAACGTGGGATGGCGGATAGCCTCGGCACAAAACACGAGCTTGCAAAGCTGCATAAATGCACAGCTGCTGATGACTACGCGCTTATGCAAGTTGCCCCGAGTATCACCATCAAGTTGGCGCGGGTGAATGAGCTTTGACGTGACGCCATGGTCGTACCGGTCTCTTAATTTGCTGTGCTAGTGACGAAGTGGCCGACCATTGGACATCCGTCCTCAGAGCCTGGATTCACGGAACTGTGTTTCGAATAGCTTTGAAGAGCGCCATGGCAATCGTCACTATGCGAACGGCCGCAAAGCACTTGCTCCGGAATCGCTTATTGATAGTTCCAACCGTTTACAGCGCCCGAGGATCAAAAAGCTTGCCACCTTGATCCTTGCTAGACTCCAAATGAGTTTTCCCGGTCTGTTTTAGTTCGAGTTCTTCAATCTAGGGCACCAACTACTTGAAAGACAGAACGACCTGAATATGCGAGTTGTTGGCATTAGCCTGTTTCTCCATCTAAGCACTCGGACATGGCCCCAAACTTGGCCACCCTGCTGTAGGAAGACGCAGATCTTTTTTTTTTACTTCTTTTTTTTTTCAATGCTCCCTATAGTTTAGTTGAAAGTAAGGGTTTGAAGAGATTGTGCCGCGCTAGTATCGACTCATGGCGAATGGTGCAGAGTCGGTGAAGATCGCGGTGAATGGGCGGGCTGGCGGGGCGGGGGTGCTCAGGCGCATCCCGTCGCCTGGCGCGGCCGAGCAAGCCCGGACGGTGTAAACAAACCACATCAACGGGGGCCGTACGTATCCATCATTACATATCCATCATTGAACGTGGCGAGCCACCGCAAGACAGCGACGGTGCAGAGGCTCGCAAAACAGATTTTCGTCAGATATGGTGCTGTTGGGCGGATGGTGACCCGGCTGTAGTGTCGCTGGGGCGCGGCGGCGGCGGCGGCGGCGCTGGACACAGGACGCCAAGATCAACTACCGGAGCGAGCTTCGCCAGTGGTCGGCTGTGGCTCAGCCCGGACAAGACGCGCACAACGAGCACAGGCGACACGTTTGGACGAGATGAACCCCTGACGCAATCTGGGCCGGCAGAGGGCTGCTGCTCCTCCTCCTCCTCCTACTCCTTCCGGACGCGCCGCCAACTAGAGGGCCGCCGCCGGGCCAGGAGAAGAAGACACGCCGGCGCGACGGCCACAGCAGCATCCCGCTGTCTTCGACTCTTGGCCCACGGGTGGCGGTGAACGGGCAGCAGCGCAGCCTGCGGGACGGCGCCGCAGATTCTTATTTCCCATCTCAAGATTATTTTTTGGCGTGTGCTGGTAATAACACTTGGACTGGACTGACTGACGTCGTGACGGAAGCAGCCACGGGGCTATCCGTAGCTGTGCCGGATGCCCATCACTCGAACTGGGCTTGTTGATGGCAGTTTCAGGTTCGCAAGTATAAATACGTAACTGACAAATACCTTTGTTTACATGTCTTTTTTATTCGCATCAAGGTTCACTTTTCGCGTAAAATGGGTTCGTAATCTGCGGCATTATTCTCATCTTCATCGGAGATGCATTCTTCAATCCACAAACATTTGTCCACATGCTTCTCACACTTTCTTTAAATAAGCCCATGATTGTGACTGGGGAACTTTGAGGGCCTGCGCGTCAAAGCTTTTTTTTTTCATCGTCCCATCCCAAACCAGTTTAGTCTCCGCGGGCGAGAAGTGGCTCACAATGGGGATCAGCGACCGACCATTGGCCTGCCACTCTTGATTTTAGACTACGGGCAAGGGGGCCAAGATGCTTTTAAAAAACAAAAGAAAAAGAGAAGAAGAATAGTGGTGTTATTTCGCATGAGCTATTTTCAGCTTTCATCGTCATGCAAGTCTCCAATCAATACCCAGTCACGAGGGGCCCTTTGCAAGCGTTGCCGAGTTTCATCAGTTTATTACCTAGCATGCCCGACCAAAAGGGATTGCCGTCCGCGAATCTCCGATGCAAATCGAGGCATCTCCCCGGAGATGTGCTGCAGGGCCACAGACGAGGAAAAAAAAAAAGTCGGCTCACTTTCCGCGCCAGGCGACCGCAATGCCTTCTAGAATAGACTAGTGAGCTCTGTCAGGCGCAAGAGTCATGGCATTCTCCATGACGATTGCCTTTTTTTTTTTTCTTACCCCTTTGATGCGTTTTAGTAATTGGTAATGTCGGGCACTGGGAGAGGTCGTCTGTCTAGTGAGCAAATCGGTTTTCGGTGCCCAACTGAAAAACACGTGGAAAATGCTTAGTTAAACCAAAAGAGTCTAAATCAAAAGAAGAGCGGCTGATTGGCAAGCGGCTGCTGGCACATCTTGCCCCCGACCTGAGCCAAGCGGCGGATAGAGCGGGAACGGATGCGACAACCCGGCGCGCCCTCCCTGTGTTTGAGCCGTATGCCGGCTGTGGCGTGCGGTTGTTCCGCATAGTCAACTTTCCAATACCCGTCAGAGACACGCATATGCACGGCGTCGACATCATCCTTTTTAAAGACGACAGTTATAATCTGTCAACTTGACAGCGGCCCTATTCACTCAAAACGTATTGCGGTACAAGACATTTTCAGTTGAAAATGTTTTACCAGTCAGCTGCTGGTCGCAGACTCGCCAAGGCTTGTGTCCCGGCCATTGTCCCCGACTCGCGCCGGCAGCAGCGTCTCCACCCAAAATGCCGAACCACCAGCAACAAATCAGTCCACTTCCATTCTTTTTTTGCGGCGGGCCGTTTTCGATGTCTCCCCTGTTGGAAGCTTATTTCCTTTTATTTTTATTTTTATTTTTGCCCTTTCCCGACTTTGGACTCGCCTCCATTAGCTTTCAGGCTCATCTCATTGGCCCCCTGGCCCGCCCGGCCCCTTGTCTTTTTTGCGGTCGGCAGGGTCCTCCGTGAGCAAAAAGGTCATGCAAGGCATTGTTGCTTGGCTTTTTCCGCCTTCTCCGCGGTGGATTTTTGCATCGTTTGTTTCCGTGTACATAGTTACACACACACACACACACACACACACATCTATGCGTATATATATAAAGTTGTTAGATAACCCCATCCGATTCTCATACAATCCGTCTCTACACCCACCACCTCCTCCAACCACTTACACCAACAACCGCGACCACCACAAACTCGCGGTTTATACAAAGAAGCAGTCTGCTTCCAATACATGTTTCGATTTGCGCCTCTGACTCGGCGCATCGCAAATCTCAAGCCCCTCCACCTCTCCTCCTCCTCCTTTCACACCACCACCGCCGCCGCCGCCATGGCCCTCACCCAGTCCCAGATTGACATTGTCAAGTCCACAGCCGCCATCCTCAAGGACCAAGGCGACCGCATCACGCGCATCTTCTACGTCAACATGCTCACCGCGCACCCGGAGCTCAAAAACTACTTTTCCCTGCGCAACCAGGCCACCGGCGCCCAGCAAGCCGCCCTCGGCGCCTCCGTCCTCGCCTACGCCAGCTACATTGACGACCTCCCGCGCCTGACCAGCGCCGTCGAGCGCATCGCCCACAAGCACGCCTCGCTCTTTGTCCGCCCGGAGCAGTACGCCATTGTCGGCGAGCACCTCGTCGGCGCCTTTGCCGAGGTCCTCGGCGACGCCCTGACCCCGGAAGTCGCAGACGCCTGGAAGGCCGCCTACGCCCAGCTCGCCGACGTCTTCATCGGCCGCGAGCGCCAGCTCTACGAGGAGCCGGGCGCCTGGCAGGACTGGCGCGACTTTGTCATAGCGAAAAAAGAAAACGTCTCCGAGGGCGTCGTCAGCTTCTACCTCAAGCCCGCCGACGGCAAGCCGCTGCCGCCGTTTTTGCCGGGACAGTACGTCAGCGTGCAGATTCCGATCCGCGAGCTCGGCGGCTTGCTGCAGAGCCGCCAGTACAGCCTGAGCGCCGGCCCGCCGGGCCCGTCTGGCGCCGAGTGTTACCGCGTCACCATTAAGCAGGAGCCCAACACGGCCGGCGCCGACCCCTCCGACGTCAAGGACCTGGCTGCCGGCAGCATCGCCGGCATCGTCGGCAACCGCCTGCACGCCGAGTACCAGGTCGGCGACACGGTGCAGCTCAGCTCCCCGCGCGGCGAGTTTGTCTTTGACGCCGCCAAGATTAGTCCCGACGCCCACGTCGTCCTCCTCTCCGCGGGCGTCGGCGCCACGCCGCTCCTCTCCATGCTCGACGCCATTCGCGGCGCCAACAGCATCAACGACAACGTCGCCGCCGCCCCGCGCCCCGTCACCTGGGCGCACTCGGCCCGCCACGCCAACGCCGTCTGCTACGGCGAGCACATCCGCCAGGCTTCCGCCGACGCAAACGCAAACGTCACCGCAAAGGTCTTTCTCAGCAACGTGGCCGAGACGGACAAGCATGGCCACGATTACGACTACAAGGGCCGCTTCGACGTGTCCAAGCTGGTCGCTGATAATGTCCTGCCGCTGGAGAAGCCCGACGCCCAGTACTTTCTCTGCGGCCCCAAGGATTGGATGGTGCAGGTCAGAGACGAATTAAAGGGCAATGGCGTCAATTCAGACAATATCCATCTCGAGCTGTTTTCTACCGGAGACGTCTAGACGTTGCACATGTTTGTCTTTTCCCCATCGACCGTTGCACCGTGTAAACACTTTGTACATTAGAATAAGTCATTTACGTTTCAAATACCACTTTCACGAGATACCAACCAAATTGATTACAATTTCCACCTGCAGTTACTTGACGCGACACATTTTGACGTCGGGACATGCTTGTGTTTCTCCATTGAATACTTCTACATGTAGACTGCTACATGTAAAGATCTTGTACATTAGACTAGCCATCTACATTTCAGATACCACTGCCATGACTCGCCAATTTCATCCCATCCATTCATCATTAAAGCAAAAACTCCCAATATATTTCAAGTTGCGGTCTGATTAAAATGGAGATATAGAAAGAAACTCAGTCAATAAAGCAAACTCCGATCCCAACCGGCCGAACCTTCTGCAGCCCTTGCCCTCTCTTCCCATTATCGCAATCGAAAACACCAAACATCTCAGAACGCAAAGAAATGAGTTGAGAAATATCCATATAGCTCAACAGCCCAAGGACAACCTTGTCCTTTTCCTTCTTCCCCATTCTCCCTTGTCTGCACATCGCCCAACGCATGCCACAAATGTGACTGCTGACCATGCAGTTCTTCCCCTCGCCTTGTTATTTTTGTGCGCTCATGCGCAATAGCGCATCGATCCTTCCCTGTAAGAAATCACCAATAATCATCGCTGATGGAAACCATGCTAGGAGGGGTATGAGTATGATTGCCGTCCTCGGCGAATACACGCACACGCGAATTTGTGTGCGCCCACCAGTTTCAAAACGCCGATTCCAATTTGCTGTCCCCTTGCGAGTCGCATCTTGCCTCGCCTAACCGCTGATACGAAGAACCGTTTGTAAAGTTGCTCCATCGTATATGCCGAATAAACTTTCCATAACCACGAAAACAAGTGCGCCGTGATCAGTGGGCAATGCCACTCTGATTGCCAATCCCCAAAGCCGTGCCAAAAAGCAACAACAAACTCCCGAATGGATGCCCTGTCGCGAGGCCATAACCTGCCGTGCCTCGTCCCGTAAGTCCAGATCCTTGGTATATAGCCACACGTATCCTCCAATCGCCCCATAGATGCCACACGGTGCCATCGGTGCGATATGCCGCAATTAAGTATGAACCCCTTTGCCAGATAAAAACTTTCCCAGATCTTTGATGTTGGCGCCGTTTGATGTACTGGTCCGACCCAATCGTCGTCCAAAGTTTTCCCTGCGCCAAAGTCTTCAGAAACAAAACAATAATGTAGCGCCACCCTTTTCAATTTGCCGTGACAGAAAAAAATGGGAAACATCCCAAACTCCAGTTAGATATAGACGGGCAATTGATTAGCCCCAAACGCTGGCCTGAGCACCGAGACCAGAAGAGCTCTGGCCCCATACACCGTTGCCGCGACCCCAGCCGCCAGAGGTGGCAAGAGGGGTGGTGGAACGCTTGGCCTGAGCTCCTGAGGTAGGGGTGCCGACGGGACGAGTACCAATGGGAGCGACAGTAGCGCCCTGCTGACCAGGCTTGGATCCAGGGGCCAGGTCGCGCGGAGGAGAGGCACCTGTAGGGCTAGAGGTGCTGGTACGGCTCTGGATACCGACAGCGTTGTCAAAGACCTTGTTGGTGGGGGCGGCGGTCTGTGGGCTGGCAGTGCTGTTGGGACGGGGGCTCAACTCGCTCTGGCCGGGGGCGTGGTCATTCGCAGAGGTGGGTGTACCGACATCAGCAGGTGGGCGGCCCATGCCGTCGAAAGTCATGGGAGAAGCGCCGCGAAGGCTGGAAGCGCCGCTGGGACCGGGAACTCCCTTGCGAATGTTGCCGCTCTCATCGACGTAGCTCGTCTTGTCAGCAAACGGACCCTCTCCATACAGAGCACTGCGTTGGCGGGCAATCAGCTCGCGAGTCTCTTCCTCGGACATGTGCTTGCTGTTGCTGCCGGCGTTGGCATTGGCGTTGGCATTGTTGACGTTGGCAACGTTGGTGACGTTGTTGGCGGCAGTAGTGTGCGGGGTATCAGCAAGAACAGCTACGGAGACGGTGCGTTAGTCGATAACACTCAAAGCAAGAGACAATCACAGGCGCTGGCCCCTGGATTTAGAGGATACGAGAAGCAAGCCGTGATAGAAAGCGACTGGGGCCAACGCAGCGAGCGGAAAGGATGGGTATCAACATGTGGTTCCACTCGTGGCCAGTGCTGTTCTATTTGGGTATTTGCTCTCTTTCAGGGAG
This sequence comes from Beauveria bassiana ARSEF 2860, assembly GCF_000280675.1. Lineage (NCBI taxonomy): Eukaryota > Fungi > Ascomycota > Sordariomycetes > Hypocreales > Cordycipitaceae > Beauveria > Beauveria bassiana. The sequence continues at coordinate 952,399 of NW_007930845.1, forward strand.
TCGCTAAACTGCAGAGGGTGGCCTACTTCGTTGATATTGCTGTTCAGTGTGGAGGTTTCGGAGTTCTCGTTCGCGCTGGGCGGCCATGCGCCTCTTGGCCTGCATCACCTGCTCGGCATCGTTGGGGCCGCGAGAGGGCTGATGGTGTCTCTGAGCGGCGTAAAAGTTTTGGAGGTTTGGGCCAGGAGGGCCGCGGGGTTCGTCAAAGTTATTGACGGAATGAGATCGGGAGGCCTGGCCGTGGGGGGCGCGACCTGCTGCGACACGAGATGAGTATAGGACAAGAGGCAGGGCGGGTGATGGAAATGCAAGTTCGCATCAGTTGTGATACTTACGGCGTCCGCCCATTGCATAGCCTTTGCCAGACTTTTGAAGGTTCTCGTGGGCGCGATCAACCTCTGTGGACAGGTCAGCGATACTAGATGCAAAGAGAGCTCGGGTCCATCTCAGGGGTACCGAGGGAAAAAATGCATCAAGAGTACGGAAGAGTCGGAAGGGAGTGCAATAGAGAAGAGACATACCATCAAACTGGTAGGAAAAGGCATAGTCATCCTGAGGTTGGGGAGCACTGGCACCTAAAGAAGGGGTCAATATGGCGCAAACGTAGGGCAAAGCGTGGCCATGAGGCGAGTCAACAGCATACCAGTACGGACGGGTGTGGCAGTTCTCTGGTGGTCCCAGTTGTTCTGCGGGTGCTGGTGCTGATGCGGTTGCTGATGCGGTTGCTGGTGCTGTTGCTGGCCAGCAGCCCACTGTGCATTCTCGTAATAGGACATGATGTCTGCAGATGAGAGAGGCACAAGTCGGCAAAGATGAAAGAAGCGACGACGGAAAAGTCAGGAAATGTCTCGGGCAGGTGGGTGACGTCGAGCTGAAATGGTCTGGTGGAAATGGTCTGGTGGAAATGATCCAGTGGAAAATATTTGTCAGCGGGGCGAGAGTAATTTTTTCCTTTCGCTTGGCGAGCTAATATGTGGCAGACCAGCGAGGCTCACGAGAAGAGGTAAAGGAGGGTGATGAGGAAGCAGAAAGAGGCGTTGATGAAGAGTGGACAAAAAGGTAGCCAAGGCAGCGCGAAAACGGGTGATGAAGAAGTTGCGGCGTGACGGCACGCCGGATCGAAGTGGTGCAGTTGGCAGGCAGGCAGGTAGGCAGGTTGGCAGGCAGGCAGCGAGTTGCTGACCTGATGAGCTTCAGGGGGGTCCGGCGGGCTTGGCCTGGGGCCTAAAAAGAGCGCTTCTCTAGCGCAAACCCCAAAGATATAGCGGGTGGCGGTGCTGAAGATCCAAACACGGGGGGCCTGATGTAAGGGGGCCTTTAAGCTGTAGTTACCCGCCTTGCAACCAGTATCAGATCCGTGAGCCAATATATTGATGTTCGAGGCTCTGTAGGAGACGATTACTTTGTATATCTAAGCAACCTCCAAAATAAAAGGAGGCCGGTTAAAAAATAAAAATGAAAATAAAAATATTTTCTTTCCAGAGAAAAAAAGCAAGACAAGAAGGACGTGTGAGGCAAACATGTCAGTGGCAAGAAAGAGTGTGACTTGCTCCTAATAAATAGCCAATGACGCAAACCAAACCGCAGACCAAGAGACAGGGTTCGCAGCGAGCAACGAAATGCACAAGCCCTTCGGGCGATGCGCCCAAAGGGACAAACCGTTTGATATTATTCTTGTCGAGGTGTGGTGATCTGCCAATGTTGCAGGCTTTGGTCGCAAGTCACAGCCATTGACAATGAAAAAGAGCAGTCGCTGCAGAAGCATCGAACAAGGAAGTAGAAACTGATTCGTTACCAAAAGGGCTCAGCTCTCAAAAGGCAAGACAATGCGCTACACTTGAGGCACGCGCCGAGACACAAGAAGAAAAAAATATCTCTACTTATTAATTCGTTCGACGCCAGCTTGTGCGAGCGAGGCGGGTTGCGCAACTGTCAGCTGAAACTTGTCATTGATCATCATCTTGTTTCTCACCAGAAGTTTCCCACCAAAAGAAAAAAAAAAAAAAAAGGAAGGGAACTCAACGAGCGACTCTACCATTTGATTATTACTGTTCACTGCGTCAGGTGTAAATGGTTCCATCTTCCCCTTTTTCCCGGCGCAGCCTTATCCACAATGATCATTATTGGTTAGTGGGCATGGAACCGGTTCCAACGGTAGGTAGTAAGCCGGGTGGTTCTCTTGCAAGGCCCAAAAGTTCTTTTCATCGAGCTCCTGCTAGGCAATCGACGGCACTGCGACACTGGCGCGCATCGGGAGCGCGACGGGCTACGTGTCTCCCTTTTGCAAGGCAGAGAGAGATGAGATTTCTGTGCCACCACAAGTAGCACCGCCCAGACTAATCCTCACAACTCGCTCTACCAGATATCATCTTTACAGCTTGTCATAGTTATGTACACAGCTCCAGCTCCTCATCAGCAGCCAAACTTGCCCCGGAACCGCGACACACATCCAGCAAAAGGGCCCGGCCCGGAGCTAACCAGCAATGTGGCGTCGAAACGATGCCCGTAGCGGCTTAGTGTGAGCTGCGCGGGCCGGGGGAGGCCTTGGCTTCCTTTCTTCCTCTTCCTTTTTGTTCCGCTGATGTGATGGTGGGATGGTGGGATGCCAATATTCCAACAAGTGTAAGGACAGGCAGGCGGCACTCGCCATTTCTCGCAACCTCTTACTTGAGGCGAGATAGGATGGCGTCCTTGGCAGCGCTGCCTCCCCCCTTTGCACAATCACGTCGTGCCACCACATCGCAAATCCATTCGCAAACGTGACTCCGACTGTCCGAGACTGGCACCGACGCCGACAAGAAGAAGGAGAAGGAAAAGGAGAAGTAGAAGGAGAAGGAGAAGAAGGGGAAAGAGCGAACCCAGCCTCATTATGACTTCTTGCCAAGACAAGACCGTCATACCTCCAATCATCATCCAAGCTCCTTTGCTCCAAATAATGTTGCCCCGAAAGGTGGCGCTCCATGGTTCTCCATCTAGCGAGCATTCTCCGCGCGCCCGCCGCAAATAGTTTACAAAACGATGATTCAAAATCGAACCCTTTTAACCTCCACCAATAAAATAGCAACACTCGCACCTTGGAATCCCGCAGCTCCTTGTCCTTCTTTGGCCTTCAATGACGGATCATGAATGGGGTCCTGATCATGCAACTTTCTTCCACTTATGCATCAACTTATCAAGTGATCCATATCTCGAATGCAATGACAATGACGACAGCATTCAGGTCCCATCATCGACAATCATTGCCCCGTACACAAGTCAGATGCAAATATTCCATCATCAGCATCCTGCACATAACTCGGGTTTGCTGTCCTATCAACCTACCATCCTCCATATTTATCCACTCGCTTCCCACAGCGACCGACTTTCACTCTCTCATGTCTCTCTCCGGCTCTTCAGTCTCTACCTTCAATCTCTCTCACCCCATTCTCCATGCTGACATGCAATGCATATGCACGGCAAACTCACTATTTACAGCACACCACTTTTCTTCCCGGCCCCTAGTTACCCCGGTGCTTGCATTTCCAGCGAATCAAAAAGTCCCTTTTCCCCTTGATATTATGTTTTACTCTGGCAGTAAACAGTCCCTCCGAGTTTCCGCCGGGCTGCCCAAAAAACAAGAAAAAAAAACCAATCAACCGGCCTTGTCCGCACACTGCCGGGCCCCCCACCCCCGACAATCAGTTCGTGTTCAACTTGCAAAGGGGAATATTTGCGCGCGCGCGCGCGCACGCAACTATGTAGCAATAGGAGACCAAGAAAAAAAATGACAACCAATCGAAATTCATACTTTTCTGCTCGGTCATTGGGCCAAAACTCTGCCAAAAACGAATGAATATCCGGCACGTTCGTAGCCGGGATTGGTCACCAATTTCCCCAAACCCTCAGCTTCCTTGTCTTCCGACTGCGCAACTTGATGCGAGCCGGGCTAACTTGTCGTGTCTACCAACCTCGCCGCGTCTGAGTGGTCCTGAAGCTGTATGATTGCTCCCACCAATGAGAATGAGCTGATCGCGTAGCCAGATGCCACCTCCGCGAGTTATATTCGACCCCATCATCTCACCCAAAGACCGTCAATACGAAAAGGGTGTCTTTTCCCAGCAATACGCCATACACAACATCACGTCAGCCTGCCGATAGGAGAATCTAATCGCTGCAAGAGCCACCGCTGGTTAGTCGGAACAAATATTGATAGCATCGAGCATTATGAAACATGTGTCAAGGAAAAAATCACAGCATATTCATTGCTATCTAGACTGATACACACATCTGCTTACAGCAACGCCAGCTGCGCAGAGTCCAAACACGCGCCCATTCTGTTCAAGAGATTACGAGAATCGTCGAAGTAGAATTGAAATGAAAAAAACGCTCAAGCTCATTTCAGCCATCAGTCCACCCATCTCTTTACAGAAGCATGGAACCGACGAGAGCAACGGCGACAGAGGCCAGGGTGCCAACCATCGACGAGCCAGAAAGAGCGGCGGCGTTATCCTTGTCGCTGCTGCTGCCGCTAGAGCCGCTGCCGTCAGCGGTAACGTTCTTGGTGGAGAGACCAGAGTCACCAGCAGTCTGAGAACCAGAGCCCGACAGACCAGGGCCCTTGCCAGCACCCTCCTTCATGTACTTCTGAGCCTCCTTGGGCATCTCAGGCAGAAGCTTGGGGTCGACGTTCCAGTCTGAGCTCTTGGCGGGGCACGAAGAGGAGTGCGAGTTGGAGGAGGCACCACCGTCGCCGCTGGGGGCAGCGTTGTCCTTGAGAGACTTCTTGAAGTTGTCGTACTCGGCACCGCCCTTGTGCTTGGTGACCTTGCCCTTGCCAGCCTTGCCATCAATGTCGACGATGCCGTACATGGACTCCTCGTACGAGTACTCGTACATTATACCGCCGGAATAGACACCCGTCATCTCCTTGCTCATCAGAGCCTGGACCTCGTCAAACTTGCGGGGAGTGTTCTTGTTGCAGCCGTACTCGGAGAGGAAGAGGGGCAGGCCATAGTCGGTGAAGTTCTTAACCTTGGCGTCCCAGCCGGCAGTCTTGAAGTCGCTGTTGCACCACGAGTAATCGTTGAAGGCGAAGAAGTCGGAACGGACCTCATCAGGACCACAGTTCATGTACACGGCAGTCTGGAAACGGCTCTCAGAGACATCAGCAGCAGAGTAACCGACCGGAATAGCACGAAGGTTCTGTGCCTTGATGAAGGCGCGCAAGTCACGTGTGACAGCCTTGATGTAAGGGGCGTTGAACTCGTTGCCCTTTTCGTTGATGACCTCGTTACCCGAGAAGAAAGCGAGAGTGTTCTTGTACTTGGCGAACTCGGCGACGGTGGCGAAGATGCTCTGCAGATAAGCGGCGTTGTAGGACAAAGCGGGCGCGGCGCGGTTGAGGGAGTAGAGACCGTTGTTGACATCAAGGACAAGGTAAATGCCAGCGTCGGCGAGAAGGCCCATACACTCGGTGTGGTCGGCCGAGTTGTCCACGGTATAAACGCGGATGGTGTTGACGCCAAGATCCTTGAACCATTCGATATCACGGGAGCAAATTTCCTTGTCGGCGAGGGGGTCGACACGGGCAGAGTCACCGCCGGGCTGATAATCGATACCACGGATGTAAAAGCGTTCGTTGCCCTTGTAGAAGGCTGATGAGGTCATCTAGTTAGCCAAGGGGCTGGGCGTGGCTTGGCGCGGGGCCATATCCATGTGCTTACCGTTGCCCTTAATGGTGATGGGAGTCGGGTCGGCACGCTTGGTCGGGGAGCCAGAGACGAGGCCGACGGCGGCGAGGGCCGACAGGAGAGCGAAACCCTTCATGATGATTATGTTATAGAATGCTTAACGATGTAATAATGTGCACGATCTTGGTGAATGGTAATTCAAGACAATCGAGTGGGGTGACTGGTTTGTCAAGATTACAAGCGGCAGATGGTGGAGAGAGCGTAAGAAGAGGAAGTCGTCGATCGAATCGAATTAAAAGCTGCCAACAAGGAGCGGGTTGGAGCAGTTGCCAAAAGCGAGAGCGGGAGAATTGAAATGGTAAAAAACGACTGAAGTTGGGGGAAAACAATGAAGCTGCCGACACGTCGGGTTTGAGAATTGGGAGGAAGGAGGAAAGCAGGCGGTTGAAAAAGAGAGGGAGTCCAGAAATGAAATACCCAAGACACGCAGGCCAAGGGGGGTGTGGTGGATGGTACGGAGTAGGTAGGTAGAGGGCAGGCAGAGAGCGCGCTAGCCTGGGGAAAGCAAAAAAAGGTGACGACGAGGAGGAATGAAAGGAGAACCAATGCACAGCCTCAATATACCCAGCCTGCGGTGGACACTGTTAGCGCCGGTGCAGCTATGCTAACAACTGTTACCAGTGATACTTGCAACCTCGAGCAGCAATACGGGGAGGCCAGGGAGGTTGTTGACTTGTCGGCGCCATCAGGCCAAAGCTCACCAGCGACTGTACGGGGGGGGACAAAGTTAGCGCCAGATGGGTTGGCCATTCAGGTGGCCGGCAAGGTCATTTAGAGTGCAGCACTACCAGTAACAAAGTGTACGGATATTCGGGCCACCTTGCCACCCATCAGGTACCTATAGATTTGTCTCTGATGCTCGCCTCATAGGCCCATCACTGGTTCCGCACCTGCGCACCTGCCAGGTACCAAAACCGATAGCCAGACGCAGCAAGCCAGGGCGGCCCACAAAGCAGGCCCACCCACTGGAGCCAGCTTGGGTCGTGCTGCCCATGCTAAAAGTGTTGCGGCAATACCTGACAAGTTGCTGTAATCACCGCCACTCCACCTTGTACCTCGCTACCAGTTCTCCGTAGATCCTCCCCCCTTCATGACTTGACGCACATCACACAGAGCATTCGTTCACTTCCAGCTTTTTTTTGGTCCAGGGGCAAGGGGGACCCGGCGCGGCCGCCACGCGAGGGTCCGGCGAGCCGATCTTGCGCTGGTCCGTCCAGCCAGGGGTATTGAGTTCCATCAGGACTTCTTTTGACGCGATCAAGCGATTTACAAACCTTGTATCGTTCTCCGTCTCTGCTCAACTCCTTTTCCAGAATACCGTTTGGCTTTTTTTCCCTAGAAGGATTGATTCTCCACTCTCGACGCAGCCATCTGCATCGCAAATTTCTCTGTTTGGACCGGCGTGACAAGGATAGGCCGCTCGTCACAATCTCAGGGAGAGGAAAAACAAGGGAACCACTCTCCCCAGAAAAAAAATTAAATGACTACGTCTTTATGGTCCAGCGCGTGTGTTTCATCTCAGATGCCTCTCCTCTTTTTCTTTTTTTTTTTGGCTCCTGTGCCTGGTGTTCAAACTGTTTTTTTCGACCGTCTACGCTGTTTTGGCCTGTCTCGCATAGCCACAATGGGGGGTGGGGGGTAGTAATGCGACCCCTCCCCTTCTAATAACCCCCTCTCCTCCTCTGCCTCGTCGCTCCAGTCTTTCAATGCTCCAAAGCTGCGGCACGTTTTGGATTGTAGGTTTTTTTTACCAGTCGGAACAGCTCTTCGGCGCGCGCAACTTTACTCGGTTTCTTGTTCTAAACTCAATTGTCGCCTTCCAAGGCGACAACGCCACACCACACGCGAGCTCGGCGAGGTCCCTCTCAGTGATTGCGTGCGCATGCCCTCTGCCGTAAGTTCGCTGATCATGTAACTTAGACAGACGCCAGTCATGATATCTCGTGTTATTTTCGCCCATGATGAGTCTGCCGGGTCCGTCTGGGAGTACGAGTCACCGTCGCCAAGCGAAACATTTCTATTTCTATTCTATTGTTCCGAGTTATATACTCCTCCAATACGAGACTGCATTGCGTGGCCTTTCACTAGTGTAGGCGGGTAAATACAGTGCGTACCTACCGTTGAACGTCGTATCACACAGTGCGTCGCACAGGGTGACATGCATGGCCCGCGGGGCAACCAACCGCGCGGGCTCATCATCTATCAAGACACCCAATTTCGTTCGTCGCTCCCTAATGTATCACATTACCGCTCATCACGACGAATAGTAAACCTGCACGATCATCTGCCTTTCGATGCCCGGATCCGCCCATTGTCTTCTGCCTCGCCGGCCACTCTCTGCCATTGACGCCAGATGCACGCACATGCAATTTGATTTTTGGTCACAACCACATCCTTGACGAACCCTGCATGCTCAGAGATGAGCTCTGTGCAGTTTAATCAATCTTAATCTGCATACCGATAGTGGATAATAGCGCTGTGATGCTATGAGCATACGTAATCCCGGAAAATTCTGCTCTAGCGACGGAATTCTTTTCCAACTTACAAGCTCATTAGACAATGCTTTGCAACAAAAGAATACGTAATGGAACAATAAATAGAGTGGATGTAACAATGCATTTGAAGAGAACATCGTGAAGGGCCCCACGCTGGAGATGAATTGAAGTCATCTGCTCTGCAAGCTTTACACAGGTTGATGGCTGCAGATTCTGTGCATGTGCCAAAGGTAATCAAAATCTTACGAGAGTGGCGTTACTTTTATCTGCTATATCTTGCAGTTTAAGCCGTCGCCTAAAGGTTCAAGAACTCCCAGATGTTATTATTGCCGTTAAGCTTGCTGTCAATCTTGCGGTTTGGAGACCGCCACCGACGTCGAGTTTCTTCTCAACGCTATCAACTAACGTCTGTTACTACTTAAAGTCTTTCACCATCCCAGCCTCTAAAAACGCTTACCTCGGCAATTGATGCCATCAGACTCCGGGTACCACGCTCGAGACGAGCCGCCGTTCCCTCGCCCTTGGTAGTTTGTTGTCGTCGCCGTTGTGCGGTCCGACAGAGCCTCCAACAAGCAATCGTATTTGAGCTATGAAAACAGCAGATGATCTAGAGTTCCGAAAGATCTTTAAAATTGTCATATCGTCATGCGTGAGCCCACGCGAGCTGGCCCGCTTCCCGTGAAGGTACTGTTGTGCGGCACGTTGGCCTTGGATATTATATGGCCATTGCCGAAAAAGCTCTTTGAGTGTATAATACTTGGCTTCAACACAAGCACTCAGATCTTTCGTACTCCCACTATAATACGATTCAGCATGGCACCATTTGCACCCAGGGCCTGATGCTAACACCAAGCTTTCCCAACCAGCCAAGGAGCCGCGCTCCGCTGTGGAAAGACTTCCCAACTCATCCCTTCCGCAGTCTCATGACATTCTCTGGTGGGCGCCACCTTGCTTATTCTCGGCGAGTTATATCCACGTTCAAAGCATGCTCACCGCCGCGGCCCACGATGGTGTCGGTCAATGTCCGCCGCGCGGCAGTCGTTCGTTTGCGGCTCTTTGTGCCAACTTAGGCCGCACCGTTCAGCAATAAGGTCTCAATATTTGTCATGTTGGATAAAGTAGAGAGGGTGCTATTCTAGTGCCATAAGAGCAGTCAAATACTCGACTCTTTGCATTTCGTTGCCCGCACTGAGGGCTGTAAGCCGCAACGAGGTCGCCGGTTCATTTGGTTAGCTCAGAGAAGGAGGGCAGTTTTGTAAAAATTGTGACGCTTGAAAAATCCGAGTGTCCCGCTGTTGGGTCTTTCTCTTGACTGTGGAGATGAAAATGGTCTTGAGAGAAGGACACGCAATGTGAGATTATGCATACTCACACTGTAGGTGTCACCAGATCCAACAGGTAGAAATCTATAAACATGCATCAATGCTTCAGCCAAAGCCTATACGAGCACAATCATTCGATTTTGATAATTGTACATTCGAGCCAGAACAAGGACTGGGCGATTCCAGGGCCATGTGGTCCTCGACCTTACTAGACGCACTTGGTGGCGGCAAAACAGCCTCAAGTCCGAAGCTACCCGACAGTCCAAATAAACAACTCTCAACCCTATCCCACAAGTCCCTGCCTCAAAACGAGCAGAATTCACCACGCCATATCGGATGAGGGGTCACACAACACCTACTGCACTAAGCCGATCATCTCCCAACCCTCCCATGCATAGATGCCCCTGGTGGCTTGCATCATATCATATCACAGCGGTATACGAATAGAACGTCATGCATGTACTTAAAAAAAATCAGTTCTCTTTTCCGCAAGTAACCATAAACAGAACTCAATTGCACGATTTCTATGCACTCTCCAATATCCAAACTACTTGCTCCCCCACTTTGTTTCTTGACTTCCAGTTATACTTTGAAAATCTCCGTCACGCCTGTCCACGACCCCTTTGCCCTCTCCTCCCAGTAGCCGTCCTTGCCCGTCTTGATGCGCCAGCACTCCTCCCCTTCACCGCCATCGCAACCCTCCGCGACCTGGACGAACCATCGCGGCGCGTACGCCTCGCCGCTATCCTCGAGCTGCCGGCGGCGCTCGCGCTGCGCCTCCTCCAGCTTTAGCTTCCACGCTTCGGCGTCGTCGAGTGCGCCTTCCTCGGCCATGCGCTGATCCGGCCGCAGCCGGCTGTCTGTCGGCGCCATCTTGTCCCGCTCTATCGCCGTGATCTCATTGAGCGTCGCCGCGAATCGCGTCAGCCCGTACGTCTGCGCCGCATTCTCCACCAGCCCGCCCACGTGCCACACCGCATCGCCGCCGCTGCCGCCGCCGTGCTTGCCCTTGCCCGACTTGTGAAGGCTCGTGGTCCAAGTGCCAGCCAGGCCTGTGCCCGCGTCGCTGCCGTCGGGGTTGAGAATTTCGACGTGCACATCCTCGGAACGGCCGCCAAACATGCCCTTGCTGCGGAACTCGATGCTGGCCTTGTGGCCTGTCGAATCGTTGGTAACAGTCATGGTGCCTACAGGCTCCACATACTTTTCGCCCATGACGACGTTTCTCAGAAACATGTTGGCAATGTTCCAGGAGTACAGCTCGTCTTTTCCGTCAGCAAGACGCAGTGCTACGCGCACACGGCCATCGGTGGTAATTTCTGCACTCTTGCCCCAGAACTTCTGTCCGGGTGCAGCGCTTTGGGCTAGCGACCAGTGGGCAGATTCGGCGTGGATGGCTAGCTTGACGGGACGGTGCTGCACCTTTTCGACCAAGAGTCTAAAGCCACCAGGCGTTTCGTCGTCTCCGCGAACAAGCTCAAAGGTCTCGCCAAGAAGAGGGTTAAAAGGCTTTCGGATAGCACGCTCCTTGGCCCGACCACTGCTAAACTGTGAAATGGCAAAAGCTGTGACGTACGTCAGGCGCTCGGTGGGGGCCGCCATCTTGGACGCCTGGTCCAAGAGCTCCGCGTATTCGAGCTGCTCGGATAGCTTCTGCAGCAGGGAGAGCGGCTCGTTCGCAGATACTGGCATGCTGATGGTGCTGAGATCTTTCCCAACATTCTTCCTGACAAAGGCGATTAAGCTTGGCGGAAGTACAGTTGCGGGAGGAATCGTTTGTCGACGGCCCAATTTTGCCGTCAGGGGTAGAGGTGCGAGAGTCTTTGACTTGATAGGGTATAGGTGATTTGTGCCGTCGGGACCAATGGCATCTTCAGCTTCCATTGAAGAGACGGAAGAGCCATCATCTTCATCTTCCTCAGATTCGGCAGCCGATTCCTCGTCGCTCTCATTGATCTTGAGAACCCTTGATCTAGCATCCTCGGCGTCGAAAAATTCGTCAACTGTGGATGCAATGCTTTCCATGCTCAGTCGAGACGTGGCTTGGTCGGGTGCGGCACTAGCCATGCGCCGTCTCTTGCTGGTGCTGATCAGGCTGGTGAATTCTGCAACAACCGAGTCCAAGTCTGCGAGAAGTGATTGACAATGACCTTGGAGGCTCTCTTCCTCCTGAACAGCGCTCTTTGATCTTCTCTTGGCTGCCTTGGATCCGTTAGTATCCAGGGCAGCCGCACTGCCCGGCGCCGGAACAGCCAACGCGGAAGCCGTGGCCTGTTGAAGAGCCGGCGACATTCCAGGCGCGCTAGACTTGCGTCGCCAGAACGACTTCTTCTCAGCCGCAGGGAAGTAGCTCTCGCCATCCTCACCAACGGCCGCGGTGTTGGGGGAGAGCGCAGAAGGGCTTGCAACAGGCTTAGGTAGTGCGGCAACCTCTTTGGTGAGGCGGCGAAGCGCATCTCGTGTACCTACGACACGGCTGACGAGAGTTTCGACCTCTTGCCATTCGGCATCCTCCTCCTGACCAGGAGCATGTTGTCGGCCGGCAGCAGCGCGTGTCCTGGGGACCCTGGACTTGGCAGACGTCTGCGTAGGTTTGCTTTCAAGACCTCGAGCGGCACGACTGGCTTTTTCAAGCGCGTAGGCCCAGTCCTGAAACTCTTTGGCGTTGGGAGCTCTCAGATGCCAGACCTCGGCGCCAGAGTCGATGCTGATTTCGCGGCGTCTCTCGTCCGCGGCAATCGCTGCGAGACTCAACGGAATGGCGCCACGAAGGGCAGAGGAGTTGCGGTTATAGTAGTATGAGAGTGTGTAGGTCGAGTAGTCGAGGGAGAAGAAGCGGCGTGCATATCCCTGACCCTTCTTTCTCCTTCTTTTGGAGAGCGTGCCCACGTGGTAAGACGCAGCATTGCCATCAGTTCTGTTGGAAGCCGATCTTGGGCGGCCGGTTACATCCGGGTTATGAAGGCTGTCAACAGATGCACCAGGGTCTGCATCCTGCGTCAAGGCACCACTCTTGCCAAGACTTGACTGACTATCTCTGGTTTTGGGGACCTGTAGATTTGGAATGGTGGTGGCACCTTGAGGAGGCGCGCCGGTCGGGTACGTGAGGACGACAAAGGTGGCAGTCTTGGAGGTCTGCTTAGAAAATGTATTGTCAAAGACAAGACCGTACATGCCACCTTGCCCATCAAGGACATCGTATGTGCCTATTGAGACCTTGTCGGCTTCGCATTTGCCGACCCATCTTACTAGTTTGAAGCCCTTGTTCAACAGGATTTCCTGAGCCGTGTCTTTCTTATTGCTTTTGTTCGCTTTGCCCTCATCGATTTCGGGGGGGAGGGTGCCCTCGTCGGCAGAGGAGGAGACTAGGGTCGTGGCTCCGGAGCCGGGGTGCCTAAAGATGCCAAAATAACTGCAGGAGTATTAGCCTCGGCAAGTGATGGCGTGACTGCGCTGGGAGGGAATATGCTGGGACGACATACATGGACTTCTTATGAGGCTGAACGCTCCATGAGAGAGTCGAGCCGGCGTCGGCACGTACCCAGCGCACAATATACGACTGCAATGATTAGCTAATAGATTCATGCCGCTGGCGCGGGGCGAGGCGCGTAGCTTACCTTGCTGTGGACTTCGAGCCTCTCAATACCGGCCATGGTGGACAGGTGTAACACGAGACACTGGCCGTCAATGGCTCGATGCAGCTTGCTATGCCGTGGTAATGTGCACTACCGGACCATGCAGCTAGGTGGCGGCTTGGGAGGCTCGGTTCGCAGGCACCGTCGCGAGGCTCGAGGCGCGAATGAGGGCCTCGTTGGTAAGGGTAGGTAGCTGTTTGCGCTGCCGGGAGCTGTGCGTCGTTTGGCCGCGCTGGAGTGATGATGCAGCAACAACGTGAGAGTGTCGGAAGAAGAGGAGGAAAAGTTCGCGAGACCAAGAACTAGATACTCAGCCTGCGCGGGATAAGCAGCTTGGAGAAATAGGCTTACGGGCTAACTAGATACTAATTATGACGAGGCAGAGAGCGGAGGGTGGCAGGTTGTCGAGTGGGGACCTCGGAAGGGACATCAGTTGGTGACTGCCTTGATCATTTTAGCGGCCATTTTAGTGTCTAGGTGCGCTAGAAGGGGACCATTCAGTGGGCTCCCAAGCCATAAAACAGGCGTCGGAGCACTGGAATTTGAATACAGTGGGTAGGTACTCTGATGGAGGTACCAGAGCGCTCCGGATTCCCCCATAGAGCCCCATCACAGCGCCCCATGACAGCCATGCAGCTCCCGGACGTGGCGGCCTACAGAGGGTCCCTTGGCGTCTGCCCCCGCGTTATCGACCGGAGCCTCGGGCGGTCTCAAGGGTTAATCAAAGGCATCTTCTGACAAACTCGCCAATCTTTCTGCCGCGGCTTTGCTTTGTGTGCAATACATTGATTCCAATTGGGGCCTGTCTTGCGTAACGGCTGGTTCGACAACGGCTGACAAAGCTTGCAATCAGGCAAAGCCGTTGAGGAAGTCAACAGTGTCATCCAGTGACGCAATCAAGAAAATCAATCTGCCCGCGCAAACTTACGCATCAGCCTTGGACGCCGCCGTTGCTTCCATAATTAACAAGTTGCATCCAATCCCTAGCCAGCTTACCAGCCAGGCTACCAGGCCCACGGGCACGGCTCAACACCCGCAGGCCAAGCTTGTGGCTGGTGTGCCGCGGCTTGGACAATGCGGAGAGAGAGGCTGGCGACGCACATGACGAATGCGCTCGTATTTTAGGTATTTTTACGAGCTGCCCTGCTCATCTTACATGTGGCTGGAGGTGCAGCTGCGATACCAAAGTCAACCACCGAAACATACGAATGGTGCAATATCGTCGCACACCACAATTTCGGGCGTAAAGGTACCTTGATGCAACTGTCATCTAATCTCGGGTACTATTTTTAACAAGTCTCTAATGCGTGACGATCCACTCTTTGGAGCGCCGACTTCTCGTTAATTGCGATGACCAACAGGCTCAGTGTTTCAACACGATAAACATCATGTGGCCATGAATCAATGAAGACCGAGGAATGACCAAATAATTCATTCATCGAGTTATATCTTGCTGCTATAGTCTGCTGCAGTGCTGCTTTGCAGCACAATTGAGATTGACCAGTGGCTGTCGCCACAGAGATTGATCGCTCTCAACACCTTCCATTATGCTATTGTACGGCTTGACGCCAGCGTCCCGAGCCCTCCACTTCCAATTCTCGAGAAAGCCATTCGTTTTGCCCTCGATTCTATCCACAACATGCCCACCGAGATTGGTAAACTTGGTTCCGCGGTAGCCGATCTTGACAACGCCGTCTGGATCTCGGGCGAAGCCGTACAGTCCGCCATATCTACCACGACGAATGTCGAATCTGGGGAGGCATGTAAACCAAGGGCAGTACAGCATGCCCTCGATCCTGTCCAGCTTCAACGATTGGGGAGCTTTTCTTGTTTTTTTTTTTTTTTTTTTTTTTTTTGGCGCATGGTGTCTAGTCGCCATTTTTAATACATTCCTTGAGATACCAGAGGTCTCTGGCCTTACTGTAGAGGAGATTGGCGAGATTGTCAAGGGCTCGTGCTTCAATGCTTACCAGACCATACGACGGCAGCAAGTTATCAAAGGACGAAAGTATACCGAGGCGTCAATGCTCGGCAAGACAATGTGAGCCCATGAGTTCCAAAGTCAAGCAAATAAGAAACAAGATGAGACTGACACAAGGGTACAATTAGCACCAAGTCTGTGGAAGGCGATGAGGGGGCTGAGGCTTAAGCCCGCGAGAATTAGCAAGCTGGTTCTTACAACTAAGACAGTCATTTCGCAGTCTGTCGCAATTTGTTTAAATACAATATGAATGTGTTTCGAGAACCTCATATGTTGCTCAGTATGGCTTTGTACGTCTCAGACACAACACAAGCTTCCACCCCCCTTCGCCTGGACAAGCACCGGACATTCAACCTTGACCTATGTCCCGCCACTGCCCAGCTGCTTTTGGAGGTCAAACATACTATTCAGCGACGAACTCAATTTTCTCATTAACTCGGGTGAAGTAGAAACTTCACAGAGCGTGTCCACCGTTTCGTTTCCATCCTCATCTGCAGTCACTCCGGATGCAGCGCAGAGAAGTCTCGCTTGTATCAGTACCGTAGACAGGTGCATGAGACAACTAGTAGTCAGACGGAACATGGAATCAGTGTAGGACTCAGCACGACTGAGCAATCGGGGCGCATCAGGCCTGGTCAAATGGGCTCGTTGCGGTCGCTCTTCGCCAGGGTGAATACCAAGTCTATCGCGGAGCAGAGTCCGAGTTTCTGTTACAAAAGTAATAGCCTCATGTAGAAGTGAATGATGCTCTTTTGCGAGAGCCACAGCGCGCAAACCAAGGGCGCAAGCTGCATCAGGTTGTAGAACAGCAGACAGCCGTAGCCTGAGGTCAATGTCAGATAACAGCTTTACCGATAGCTTATCAAACAGCTCAAGATCCTTCATGTGAAGGAGAAGGGTATTTTCGTGATTTGTCCAGAACTCTTTTTCCTCATCATAGTCAAAATGGCCGAGGCGAGTATCATCAATTTCCAGTGGGCGAAGTCCATTCGCAAGTTCTTCATCATCTGGTTCATCTCCGAAACCAAGCATGACCCTAGGCGCTTGATACTCCTCGGTTTGAGGAGACTGGAACCATTCTTGCTCGCTTCCAAGGTCGATGAGCATTTTTTGAATTTCTTTCTTCTGCGGTTGTTTATAGTCTCGCCAACGAAGACATAGCCTGGCAAGCTCTAGGCTTCCACCCGCATAAGGCAAAGACAGCAGCTCGATCACCAAGTCAGTGATATCTGCGTTGTACAGCCTAGGGCTGGTTTGCTCAGTGTGCAAAACAACGCGGCTTTCCCGGCTTCCTAGCATGCCTTGGAGTGCGAAGCGGATATGTCCCTTGATTGGCATATGAGGCAATCCACTACCTTGTGCTCTTCTAGAAGGTAAGCATCTGCCAAGATCCCCATAGCTTGCCGAGGAAACGACTCACTCTGATGTCAAAGCGCCGCGCTCTGCAGAGCTTCCGTTGCAAATTGCGCGCATCCACCCTGGAACTGCACTCAAACCCGACAATGCGGCAAATGCCAGTACAAAGTGACAGACGAGGAGCATCCTAGCATAGACCCTCTTCTCATTGTGGTATACTGCATAGGAAGGATGAAAAGATCGGACGAGGGTTGAAGAGCGAGAAGCAGCGACCAACTCTACTCGGTCCATGATCGGCCATGTTCCTACACCAACTGACATTAATCCGCGAACAAAGGCGTTATTACACCCATTTTCGCCACTTTTGCTGTCTGTCCAACAGCAAAGCAAAGACTCGGGGGCTTTGAGCTTGACAATTTGTTCCAGCAGTTCATAGCATTGCTCGTTTGTCGGTTTCGTTGGCATGTTGTTTTTTAAATGCGGCTTGAATGTGTAAGCATCGACAACAGTCACGGTATGTATGCTTCTTGTGCCATTGGAGGCAAACTGTATCATCTCATTCACTGCTCGAAGCGCTGGACAGTCTTGGACAAAGGCGTCAAAGCTCGCAGAGTATGGGTGCTTTTCACGTGGACGTTCCAAAATAACCATGACGTCCGAAGGCCCTGAGGCGAGATTAAGAGCTTGCTCAATTTCATCGTTAGGGCGGTTCAAGTCTTGACCAAATTTTCGGATAAGGTCTAAAACTTGAATGTCCTCAACTCTGGGCCTGCAGAAGGGGGGATTTTTAACTAGCCGTGCCAAGTTTTTGGGTATTGGGATATCAAGACACGCCATTAATCGAAAGAGCTCAAGAGACTATGCTCGATATAGCTGGGAAGATTCGTTTGCGGTAAGAGTAGCAATTTTGAGTCGAAGCAATGCTGGATGACAAAGCGTCAGCGGAAGCTTTGTTGAGGGGAAATCGGGCTCGGGGCAACAATTGGAGGACAAGGCTGGCCTATAAGGTGAGGCTGCCCGAAGCCACCGCCTTGTTGCTCCCTTTTTCTCAAACACGCATCGCCGCGGACATGCAAAACTTTACTAGCATCTGCTTTTGCAAGCAACGCAACAGTCACGCCAAAGCAGACTACGGGAAGCCCGGATTGAAGCGAACAATGAATGGAGCATTATGGCTTGCAGCCCCGAAATCGACAGAAGAAATGCGTCAGCTCCGCCAACCGAACTCGCTGCTTAATGCAAACGAAGAGTCGCAAAGATGCTTTCCGCCGAGCTTTTGTGTGCAAGGCTATACATCCAAAACAGTCAATTCCGTAAAGACTACACGTACGGGCGTATCAAAACGATGGCAGGGCCCAGAGCTTTGCTGCATAAAGAAAAGAGCATACACATGAAAAGATGCACATGATCCACGCTCATGTAGCACGCTGCTGATGTTTCGAAGAGCACTGGCAAGTGAGCAGCTGCCGTCTGTGACTTGCTCATTTATTGAGCCACTTGCTTCCCAACAGACAGATTAGACGGGAGCAGGTTGCGACTGAAGCAGTTGGACCTAACCAGGTAGCTCCGCTGTGGCAATCGCTTCATTGCCAGCGCATCCAACGTTGGTCATCTGTTCCAACCACTTGTCTATACTCATGTTTCCCTTTATGATTTCTGCGTCTACATCCAAAACATCCAGATCCAAGTCGTCATCAAGGCTTTGGGCCTCACTGTCGTCAACACCTAACACATCCGAGTACTTGGACGTCGTGCGGTGACGACTCTGGGTCCCGGGCCCGCTCACGTCGCCGGCTGGTTGTATGGGTGGGGGAAGACAGGGAGGAGCTTCGTCGCGAGGTTCGAGCCCGGGGATGAGCATGGCAGGAGTGCTGGCAAAGGTCCGGTCGCCCTCATGGGAGTTGTAGAGGTTGTCAGTCTCAGCAGGCCCGAGTATACCAGGCGGAAATCCAGGCATCGGACCAGGAACGGGTGCCAGAGATGGGCCCGGTGGTGGCGGCGGCGCGTAACTCATAGGTAGGGAGGGCAGGAGGTCATGCGACTGAGAAGTGGCTGGATTCTCAGCCTCGTGTGGAACACGCCCTAGGCTCCTGATGGTACTCCCCAGGCGGACGCTAAAGGGAAACTTTTCTCTCTTGGGTACATCCATGCTCAAACAAGCATCAACAGGCTCGCCGTTTTCGCCAGCCTCAACTTGTTCGCGGTGCTCGAGTGTGTCTGACCGGCCTCGTCTTTCCAGGCGGCTCGTAGATTTATGTAACAGGGGCTCTCGTGTCATGGTACAAATCTGGCGAGTGTCGACTTCGGACGGCGTCTCGATAAACATGCGCCGCGGCAGCAAGCTAAGCTCCATGCCAGGATAGATGGACTCTATGAGAAACGAGGGCAGGATAATATTGTCATTCCGGTCCGCAAATTCGTAGCGCTTCTCGGCAATAAAGGTTGGCAAAAATGTGGACGCAGATGAGCTGCGGCAGACTTCGCGGATGCGTTCCTCTACGCTGTGCAGCGTCCGGCAGGCGGCAAAAGGAACGCTGTATCGACGCCCGTTGAAAGAGAGAATGACGGGGTCCTTGGCCTTTTCCAGAGAGAAAAAGACGAGCATAAAGGGCGTCGGCAGACCTTGTGTGCTGCTGTACTCTTTAAACGCGAGGCATGTCTTTTCGTGGCTGCTCGCCTTTTGCGCCGCCTCGGATATGGCATCAAGTGCGAGGCGCGTCAGAGGACTCGCGGCCAGGTAGTTGGACCACTGGTCGCCGCGCCAATCTTTCAAGACCTTGTCCAGCCCAAACATGAGACGCTCATGTCCAAATGGGACTTTGATTGGGACATCTCGACCAAAGTTTTCGGCAATGTAGGCCTCTAAAGTTGAGCTTTGCTTGTCATTGCGGAACTTGCTCTGCCGCCCAAAAACGCGGTCGGCCCAGTGATTGAGGTAGTAGGATGGGAGCTGATTAACAATGACAGACGGTTCGCTGCTCCGAGTGTTTGCCGTAGGTTTCGCGGGTGGGTGGCGTGATAGATTGCCGCTCTGAGCGACGGCTTCTCCGGGCGCAGGGACGCTTCCTTTGGCGAAGAAAGTAGTAGGAGCCGCAGTAATTGCAAATGCATCAAGCCTCCCGTTTGGGAATGTTGGTAGTACCGATGCGTCACGTATCTCGGGGAGGCCTTGTTCAGACATGAGGCAACGGGATGTGGTCGTGTGAGTATCCACGTCGGCAGAACTAGTTTCAGCCCCCATCGGTGTGCAATATGTCGTGGAGCGTTGTCCCGGGCCATCCATATTCGAAATGGGAGTTGTGATTTTCTCCTTGATGCTTTCCTTGGTTGTTGAAAATACAGCACCGAGGACGGATTCATCAGCACCTGAGCTCGATGTGACAGGGCGTTGCAGTCCATCCTGGGCACCTCCATCTGCATCGATCCCAGCAAACCCACGTAGCATTGAGTTGCGGCGTTTCTGTAGCTGTCTTGCCGTCTGCTGTCTCAACTCTACTTCACACGACGTCTCGGCATGGCGCTTACCACTACACAATGCGGTTAGCAAAGGGAGCACATGTCATCGATGAGGAACCGCTCGCCTAACCTCATCTGCGCGATACTGGCGATCTGCAGTGCGAACAAGAGGCTCATCTTGAGCCAGTTGAGCTGTTCGCGACAGCGCAGAATTCGCGGCCTCAGCCACGGCCACCGCAGCTTGCCCATCAACGTCAGCGGTCGCAGAGTCGTCGGATCAAGCGCCGCCTCGTCCACCGCCGCCGCTGGGACGCTGCTGCTGCTTCTGTCTCGGCCAGCTTCGGCGCTGTCTGAGTGACTTGCGCGCTGAATGAGCAGAGTCACGTTGTTGTATATGGCGTGGCATTTGCGCGCGAGCATCTCAATCTCGCGGACGCCATCGCCCTTGAAGACGGCGACAGTGCGGTCGCTCAAGTCCCTGTCGGGGTCGATGATGGTGTGCAGCTGCTTGAGGGCGGCTGCCGTGGCGTTGACGTCAAAGACAATGTCGTGTAGCTCGTGTTCGGCCTCGCGCGCCAGTTCCATGTATGTTTGCAACGTCGTCGCGAGCTGCACACCGGTGGTGACGATGTGCAGAATAGAGCCGGCCGCTGTTAGAGGGTCGGTTATATTGGTGAGCATTGTGTCGCGGGGCCTTGCGGTGATATCGGCCAGATTGCGGTTTCTTCACATTGCAAGGAAAAAGAGGTATATTCACGTAGCAATGGTACAAGTCGGAAAGGCTGCGCTTCGCTGAGATAAATCACACAGGTGGCTGGAGGAAAAGATATAATACTTTCCTAGCAGGCCTCACAGCCTGATAGCTTCCATTCTCGCCACGTCACTCTGCATAGTCAGGTGAAGAACTGGGAACAAGAGTGATTCAGCTAGACCACCCGTCCAACTTTCGTCACTCTCTCTGACTGATGGTAGAAAGCACCTCCGTGACAGAATCTTCCGAAAAAATAGCTCCGTGCGATGCCATTTTTGCAAAACTGAGTATTGAATGGCTACCAGTTTTGCAATTGCTGGTTTATAAACGATAATTATCGTGAGGTTGATGGTCTTGATTCGTCTTGTTTGATTGATTGTTATCCTACAACTCAGTGTGTCGAGGCCACACACAAGAGCTCTCATACAAATTAAAAAATGGGGCTTTCCTGGCTCCCAGCCAATGAGAAATCAGTGCCTCGATAGGCACAACAGCAATCAATAAAATTTCCGCAGCAACTAGGTGAGTAAAGAAAAAAAAGTTTCCCTCATCATGCAAGTAAAACAGGTCTGCAGCTGGCAAAGGGCTTACAACTTTCAACTATTCATTCTTCTTTCCCCCATCGATTGAATGCCGAAACTAAATCTTCAATATGCACAGAGTCGATCCGCCTCGATCCAGAGACATGGTCAATTCCTACAAGGCTCTCGGACTGGAAGTCACAATCGCTGAAATGGACGTACACACTCTCAACTCGACAAAGCAGGCCATCATCTACGGCGCTGTCATTGACGAAGCTCTTTACGCACAATGCGTGTCAAAATAGTAACATCCATCTGCGCCCTTCTTCGGATACGGCATTCCCGCCTTCCACTCCTGTAGAGTCGTACCGTCTGGGCACTTTTTACCGTCCAAAGCCTTCAGTCCCGAGGAACGGCATTGTTTGACCGGAACTGTTGCTACACTGCCATGGAACTTCATGCACTCCTCGTGACTTTGGAACAGGGCATTCTCGTGCATCTTTTCCCCGCCAGATTGGTAACTCTTGCAGGCCGTATCGCCCGCCAGCTCACCAACTTGGAACTTGACCGTCTCGGAAACGTCCCAGTCTGATTCAACGTTGGGGTTGCCAAAGATTCTCAAGGCGCGCACCTTGAACTTGTAATCGCCCTTGGGACCGTAGTCGCCCGATTCGAGTTGACCGTTCCACTTCTTGGTAGGCTTCCGAACTGAGTCCCAGTAGCGACCCAGCCCCTGTACAGTAAAGGCCAAAAGAGTCTTGTTGTCTGTCAGACGCTCAGCCAGCCATTGGGGAGGCGACAAGGGCACAAGCTCGGCGCGCAAAAGAGGCGATGCGAGTTCCAATTCAAAGGTAAACGGCACCGAAATGCTCCAGACGCCCTCCTTGTTAGCGACAAATTTGAACTCTGTGCCCTCGGCGAGGGGCCGTGGTTGCCCTGTCGAGCCTTGTTGGTATTCTGCAAGCTCGGCTCCATTGGGTGCAAGGACTTGGTGCTCGTGCAGTGAGCCGGAGAGACCCAGGTACGGGACGGCCAGCGAGCTGCCATCAGAACCATTAACGGCGATCCAACCGGACCATAACGGCAGTAGGTTCGAGTCAAGGTTCTTGGGGTCCTCGGCCGAGACCTCGATAGTGGCTGACTGATCGGGGGCGAGCGTGACGGAGCTCTTGTCAAGATTGACTGTGGCGGGGGCTTCTACAAACTCGGGGTTTTTAAATGAGCGGAAATAACGGGCATATACGGTACGGCCAGGAACATTAGAGAGGTGGTACACCGTCTCCGACTTGGCCGTATTGGTAATGCGGAGCTTGATAGACGCGACCCGGTGGTCGGTATCGTTAAAGGCAAGGCTGGCTGGCTCCAGAAGCGTCGTGGCGTAGGCGGCGTCCCAAGCCCGGACAAGGCCGCCTCCCTGCTGCATGACCGGAATAAGGTCGTTGTTGTCTTTTTGCAGTTCGGCAGTGGCCATCAGGAGGCTATTGAGGAGCGCCGGGTCAAAGTTCTGACGGCGCTCGGCGATGAGAGCCACGATGCCGGCGACCTGCGGCCCAGAATATGATGTACCCGAGCACTTGTCGTAACCGCCGCCCCGCTTCGGACAAGGGATATCGTCGCCGGGCGCGCCAACGTTGGGCTTAATGTCGAGGTCCCAGGTCGGCCCAGAGGCTGAGAACTGCGACATGCCGGCCGTTTCGACGGCAACGCTACCGTTGCTGTCCATGCCCTGCTGCGTCATAAACTTGTGGGCAAATGAATTGACGGATACAACACCTCGCCCAGTCGCAGGACTCATGGCATAAAATAGGCCTGCTTTCTTATTGTTACCGTTGCCGCCAATGCAAGGCACACCGCTGGCGGCGATGCGCGAGGCCACGGCTGCGACAGGACTATGTGCCCATCCAGAGCCCTGGAAGCCAGTAGACGAGGCAATAATCTGGGCACCATCTTCAAATGCCTTGAGCCAACCGGCTACAATGTCATCCTCTTCCCCAACTGAATTGCAGTTCAAGACTCGATATGCGGCCAGCGTCGCGTTGGGAGCTACACCAACGAAGCCACCCTTCTCATCGTATCCAGCCAGGATACCAGCCACTGCAGTGCCATGGCCAACGCAGTCCATGGGGTCGCCTTTTTTCCCGTCCTTGGCCAAGTTATCCCCTTTGACGACTCGGCAGTGTTGGCCGAAGCAGCCGCCTAGGGCCGGGTGCGTGTAGTCGACCTGCCACCGTCCACGTCAGTATCCATGTGATTCAAAGCTTCTCTCGTGGAATCTGCATCGCGGGGACCTACACCCGTGTCGACAAGGGCAATTTTAATGCCATTACCAGAAAGGCCCTCCGCATGAAGCTTATCCACCTGTGTCAAGACATGATGCCACGGGGACTCGAGGCTTTGGCCGGCGGCGCGGGATGCAAGGCCACTGCTCCAACGTGCCTGCTGGTGTCCAGACTGCTGTTTCTCTGGCTGCTCTCCGGGCATGTCGCTCGCTGTGCTGCTCATCAAGTTCACGGGCCATATCTCCTTGACGCCCTTGATGTTCCGTATCTCGGCACTCGTTACCCCGGTCGCGTTCGCCAGTTGGACCGAAATTCCGTAAAAGATCTTAGAGTCAAACTTGCGACGCACTTGGCCATCCTGCTGCTGGATGGCCTTTGTCAGAGGTTCAATGTCTTGGCCGGTCTCACACTCGATGATGAATGCGCCGACAACGGTATTGTCGAGTGTCTTGTTGCCATCTACTGCTGCCCAGGCCGAGGAAGCGACCGCCGTGGCAGTCCACGCTAGGGTCCAGATTGATGGACGAACCATGGCTGCTTAAAGAAAGAAAAGGTTGGTTGTAAGGACCTCTCCAACAAATGATGGTAAGCATAGAAAGATGGAGATGGATCATTCTACAAACTTGGCTAGATTATGAGGCTTTTGAGCCTATTTATATTCTCTGGCCCTGTGCAATGCTTGGTCCATGAAGATCATTCTGCGCATAGTTAATTTCGGACATGCAGGTGAACAGGTCTTTGATTTTATTATTATTATAATAAACTGACTAGGTTTAATAGCCTATCCAGTACCTCGTAAATAACAAGCCAAGGAAGATCTTGGCTCCCGTGTCGTAGTCGGCCCGGTGCCGTGACTATAGAGCTCCCTTTCTACTGCTAAAGGGATAGTTTACAAGATCGCAATACGAGTCTTCAAGCGCACGAATTCTTCAGGCCATGACTAGCTGCCGCGCTGTAATATTAAAGTTGAGAATAAATAATCCTAGCATTAGTATAGAGTAATAATAGGTTTCAAGTAAAAACCACGTGTAACTCGTACTCGCCTCCACTTAATTCAGATCCGCTTAAGTTCATCTTCAAACTAGCAACAATCGACTAAATAGCTACCTTTACAAAATTAAGGCAGCGGAATCAGATAAGTGTAAACAGTAGAGCATTTTCTCTTTTGACGTAGAATATAGACAATATGGTCAAAAATCATACTTCAATATACGCACGGAAAGATAGCAGACTTAATTTAATTTAATTTTTTAGTTTAATTTAATTATTTACGTCCGTTTACGCCCTAGAGTAGGCATTGGGACATGCTATCGAACCTTCTACGGATAAATAGGCCGCTAACAGAGCGCGTACCGCGTCTATGTTCTCACTAGTTGCCCCTGGAATACTCTCCCTACCATCATCCTCTTTGTCAGAATCGATACCCGTCAGCGAGATCACGATGATGCTGGCTTGATGCGCCCGCGGTTGCTGCCGCAAGCGTGTTGCGCTAATAACTATTCTCGCCTGGTCTTTATACGGGGACCAGCGGGAGCCCTGATATCAGTGATGTTTATCGCCTAAAATAAAGGAAATAATAAAGGGTTTTATAAGTAGCGTAAACTATTTAG
The DNA here is from genome assembly GCF_000280675.1 of Beauveria bassiana ARSEF 2860. Classification (NCBI taxonomy): domain Eukaryota; kingdom Fungi; phylum Ascomycota; class Sordariomycetes; order Hypocreales; family Cordycipitaceae; genus Beauveria; species Beauveria bassiana. The sequence goes on from NW_007930845.1 coordinate 977,534, forward strand.
GCTAAATACTATATCAAGTAGGACTTTTTTAGCACTAGTTAAACTGCCCTCTAGGTGCAGTGCGTTGTCCGAAGGAATGCGCTGATATAATCTCCGCGGGTGCCCGTGAAATATTATAGCCACGGGTACTCGTGGCCCTATTAGCTCCCGTGTGCTTATATGGACCCGTGGCTCTATAGGCTCCCGTGGCATTCTAAATCCGCTCCCGGGCGCAAATGTAGGGGCCGCCCCGAAGAGGGTGTCGCGGGGCTCATCATTTTACGCTTCTCATTCCGTTGACTCCGTTCCCATATTCATTACTCGCTCTCTGGTCAGCAGCTACCTAAAGAAGGCAATTACGCGGCTGCGCCAATCACAAGCCGTCTGTCTCGGCCCCATTCTAAAACAAGGCTTCCATTGTCTAAGAACCAGCTGCTACTTACTCGCGCCTCGGAGTTTGCCAATTGGTGACCACCGCCTGAGATAACCCACCGAAGACTAAGAACTATCACGCTAAATCGCAGCAGGACATCGGTGCTTTTGTCAATTCAGGCACTCCCGGCGTGAAAAGAAAGAACAAAGTTTTGTCATCCACAGTTCAGCTTCTTCATCAATTCCTTATCTAGTGTTGCCGACAGCATCTAGATTGAGTACATTTCTTTCTGAACTCGGATCGGTTGCCTGCCGCTAAGCCCTAGACGTCGGCAGGCATTGCGCAGATTCAATTGCGGAGCTCCCTCGGTCCGCGCGGCTCTCGTAAAGATGGGGTACACGGCTCGTTTTAAGGCTGTTTCTCACTTTACATCGTTAACTCCTTGCATGGAACTCTTACATAAACCTCCTGTTGCAAAATATGAGGCGGGCATCACGGTACGTATATATATAGGCAGGTAGAAATCAAGCATCGCAGGCTCGCGATATACATTACCCGTGCAGTCGAATACTCATCGAAGAATATATTGGGAATAGAGATGTGTCGTTTATAGGGCAATATGCTGCAATCTTACTTTCTAGCGCGTACTACTATAATGTCGAACGCGCGTAAGTTGACTTAGGCAATCTCTGAATTGCCTAGCTATATCAGTTATAGGAATAGGGTCCGTTTCGGGAGATCGGGTTACGTCTCGTGCAGTGAAATCTAACTATATCATTTCATATTTCTTGTTATATGCTTTATAAATGGGTGATCTAGCTAGCATGTGACGGAATTCAGATAATGGCTTTTCCCAGGCAGACATACTGGCTTCGGAGCCTCCCCTTGACATTGAATTGGTACCTTGTGTTAGAACGTGTATCTAGTAAACAGCTGCACGCCATGAGCACTTCAACGAGTCCTCTGTGATACGTACGCTTCATGACTCCGCCCCATAACTACTAGCTGTGGTCTGCCTCAACCGCGCCGCGCCCGCTTTGTCCTACAACTGTACTTTGCAAAGCCAACCAGCTCGGGTTTTGCGGCCTATCGGCTCCACCGATGAGCGAACTATCTACTCCCAGACTCGCCGTAGTTAGCCCAAGGGCGAGAGCAAACACAGTCGCTACGATGACCTTCATTGTAGCGACAGTCATGACTTCGTATTATAGAAGCTGAGACTTGCTACTAAATTCTTTCTTATATAAGTGCTTTCTCCTCACATGGAAGCTAATACGGCAGTGCATAGGGCAAACCGTCTTATATAATCATATTATATAAAAGGGCTTAACAAAGGATGTTATACTTTCGTCTCGCACCTAGTAATAAGCGGCATGCATAGGGCATAGAACATAGGGTGCGACTATGTGGAATCGCTAATCGTCGCAATCAAGAGGGCAAAGCACGTTATTATATTATGGAGTATTATAGTCTATTCGTCTGCTGATGTTTCAGCTCCTAAGCCCTATAACGCGGTAAGCGGATAGCGGAAAACATGGCCGATTCTCTTATAGACATTTCGCTAGATTTCAAGGTCCAAGCTCTTAAGTGCCGCCTCACTTAGTTAAGCGAGACCTATCACTCAGCTAGACTTTAGCAGCTTAAGAGTTAATTTATATTTATTCCTTATATTCGACCCTATCCTAGTTTGGTAGGTGACGGTTTCTATAGCAGGTAGGGAGGCTTAGTAGCGGTCTATTAACCCCCTCGGGACCCACTAGCCGCCTGGTGGGGTGTCGGTGTGTGGCACGCGTACCCACCACCCTAAGCTCCTCCAGCAGCCGCGCCATCAGGGTGACAAAACAGACCGCCGGTAGCCTACTACGCACGGCAAAGTGTCAGGCGAAATTTTCAAGCTTTAACACGCAGTAAAAATATATAATAAATCTAGTAAATTTATGTACTCTAACTTCTATATTAAAATAGTATTCTAAGTACTGATAACGAGTTGTGGTTCATTTCTAATGTTTGGAAAAGTGAGTATTCTTAGCTATACCGGCGATCTGTTTTGTCACCCCGTTGCCGCGCGCTGTCGAGCCGCCCGTCGTGCAGTGGAGAAGCAGGGGCTTGGGGAATGGATCTCGACAAGGGACAGGGGCAGGGTCCCAAGATCCCTGCTACTTTCATTGTCATCCAAGCTATCCAGGTGCCAGGCACCATACGTACAAGCT
>NW_007930846.1:0-35484 GCF_000280675.1 Beauveria bassiana ARSEF 2860
TTATTAACTATGTTAGCTATTAATATTATTAACGACTTAATTAACTACTATCTAGCTACCTAGCTAGTTTTTAATTAGCTAGCTACCCCTTAATTATCTAAATACGAAAAATCTCTAATGTACCTTCCTACCGTATACCTAGAATATTAACCTTAATATATGAATGTAAAATGCGTTTTAGCCGTAACTCACCTATAGGCTTCCGTAAGCTGTGGCCAAGAGCTTTCATGCCGTCTCGGCCCGGGACTTGCATGTGCACATGCACCATGAAAGTAGTCTGTCTATGACGGCGGAGAAAAAGCTCCCGCGACACAAGAGAGCATAAAGCCAAGACAACTCCAGCAAGGGCAACGTCCGCATGCTACAATTTACACGCATCGGGATCGTCTATCTTGACACATCGCAGATAGTTATGGCTTCCATCGCATTCCCAGAGCTCGCCAAGACCGCCGACTTATCCGACGGCACCACGTACGGCTATGTTGCTGTGCCTCCATCGGACGCTAGCAAGCCAACGTTCCTGTTTCTTCATGGGTACCCCAGCTCGTCTTACGATTGGCGTCATCAGATCAAATCTTTGCCCGCTAGCGGGTTCGGCGTCATCGTTCCCGACCTGCTCGGCTTCGGAGATACAGACGCGCCCGAAGACGTAGCGGCGTACCGGATGAAGACCATGGCCCATCACATGGAAGAACTTTTGAGCCTTGAAGAGGTCTCCCGATGCATTGCAGTGGGGCATGACTGGTAAGTGCAGGGAAAAGCAAGGCGTGTTCATCAAATGAGTGGATGCTAACGCCTTTCGCCACAGGGGCTCAGGCCTACTTTCTCGGCTAATTACGTACATGCCTGAGAAACTCTCTGGCGCTATTTTTATCTCTGTCGGCTACCTTGAGCCTGGGCTAGTTTGGGACATCGGTAAGTCGCACAACTTCACGTAGGACCTGCGCTTTCGCTGACAAAGGCTGTGTGACCGCCTTCTCTGCAGAGGCCTTTATCAAGGTCAGCCGTGAAACATTTGGTTATGAGACGTACGGCTATTGGCTCTGGCACAACACGGACCAGGCGGCCAAGGACTGTAACGACCATGTAAGTGAGGGAGAGTGTGGACCCGATTTTACCCACTGGTTTGTCCTGTGTAGGTAAACGATGCAGACGACTGACCTTTACATGCAGCCTGCTTCTGTGTTTAGTCTTCTATACCCAGCGGACCCGGATGACTGGAAAAAGTATTTCGCTCCCGTTGAAAAGGCCGCGGCATTCGTGCGAGCTGGGCGGCTCGGGCCTCTGCCTACCTGGTTTGATCTAACCGAGTACACGATCCGAGATCGAATTCTTGCCAAGAAGGGCTACCAAGGCCCGCTTAACTGGTACAAGGCCGCCATGAGGGGTGTCAATATCCCAGACGAGTCCGTACTGCCTGACGAGGCTCGCTACTGTGGAGTGCCTACGCTCTTTGTCGCGGCCAGCCAGGACTTTGTGACCCGAGCCGACGCCCAGGGTGCAAACACCCGCAAATGGGCCCGTGACCTTCGCGTCAAGGAACTAGATTGCGGCCACTGGGTCCAGCTGGAGAAACCTGAGGAGCTGCACAGCAGCCTGGTTGAGTTTGCCCAACAGATAGCGGCTTAAGGCGACATGATGACGAGCTGCCCAACGCCAGTCACAACCTGCAAATGGCACATCTCTGCATTAGAACTGGTCCATGATATAATCCATTGCATGACTGCATCGTGATTTGCAATAAATAACAGACATGACCATTTGGAAACGAGCTCGTAAACGAGCCTCGCCTGCTGCCGTTTCATCACCCGCGGAATAGCCAACGTATCTCGGCGATTTAGGTCTCCGGTCTCACTCTTCGGAGACTTCTCTGCTCGTCTCCATTAGCTGTTGGAGCTTCTGGATCCGGTTCCGTGTACTAAAACCGTGGCACGTCTCAAGATCTTCGAGCAGATTCCATAGCTTAACTTTCCTGGCAATACCGTTTATATGCTTCGCGGCTAAGAAAAATTATATTAGCTCGATTTGCGTAGGATAATTTGTCCAAACTGTAAATTGTGACACGGATAGTGGACTCGATTGTTGAGATGTACCAAAGAATACTGCTTGAGCAGAGAAACTGCGCACGCACGCCGGAATATCCGACAGTCCGATGCTGCCGATTTCAAGGGCATGATACTCTATCTGTGACTTGTTAGAAAGCGCATTTGGGGTGTTATCTAGTCATACTTTTGAAACATGAACTAGATTTTGCGGAGTTGGTTCCGCAAACAACACAAGGTGTAAAAGATGATACCACATCATTGCCGCGGCTTTGGTCTTCAGTTAGTAGATGTAAGTGAGGCCAGTATGTGACGTTAAAGTCTCGTTCGTATTGCACTAACCTGCAGTAGGGACGGCGAAGTATAACTTTACAAACCCATGATCGTCTGGGTCGCTGTATTTTACACCACGGAAACATGGCGGAAGGGCCTCAAACCATTTGTCCGCATCGCGCAATACCTCTCGCCGGCCTTCGATAGCATTTAAGCTTGGTCGATAGGCAAGGTTGATGGCTCTGCCTAGCAGCCACAGAAGCTGGTTGCCCAGCGCGGCTTCATCGCCTCCCGGCTGTTGCCAGCTCGCATTCCACTCCTCCGGCCCAATCTGCAGCGGGGTTTCATTAACCAACGCGACGGTGATTTCGTGTCTAATATATATCCAAAAGTTTGCACGATCCATCGCGTCCGAGGTCGCCGTAATCCGACGGTTCGATATCAGGAGCATAGCACCGTAGAAATGTCGCCGGTGCTCAACGCCGTGATTGGCAATCATCTCGTAGCTACAAAGAAGCATCGTTGAAGTCAGCGTATCTTCGTGGGCGCCGCCTCCTCCAACGTATCCAATCAGAAGGCGCAGCGATGCGCTGTAATATTGGGCAGCAGAAGGCGCCCAGACACCTCCAGACGGCAAAAGACTCAGGTTCTTGGCTGTAAATGCGCAGACGCTCCAAACGAGCAGCTGTGAGCCCATACAGCGACGTAAGACTTCACGCTGATAAGTGTATTCGTGATCAAAAATGTCCATCCATGTCGCGACACCCGTTCTGTAGGCGTTCAGTAAGTACGCCATCTCGGCCGTCAGCGTGAACTGGCCACTGTTAGAGTATGACGTAGTGGAATAGGACGATGCGAATCCCGTTTGACCTTCATCAAGGGCTGGCACAGGCGAGTAAGTTTCGAATAGATTCCATGTTGATGTCGGCGTAATGGGAGAAGTGTGCTCGCGAAAGCTGGAGGCCGAATTGGACTGCAATAGATGAGAGGTGCCCGACGGAGCGCTTTCGGCGGCGGTCTCTGCTGTCTCCCCGGGTGCGCTCCATGACGAAAGGATGATGAACTCACGGGGACGGCATTCCAGATTCAATCGCTGGCAGTTTCCGCACAATGGCCTCGCTTCATCGCAGCGCGCGTGGCGTGCCTTGCAAGTATAACTAGTTTGGTTAAAAGGTTAGATATTGGGCTAAAGGGAGAGTATCGCAAGCCAAGGGGGGCAGCGGACGCCGCGAAAAGCAGCCGAGGATGGAGGGCACGAAGGACAAAGGACAGAGGGCAGTTGACGGGGCCGTACTCACCAGCCTGTCAATTTTTAATCCACCTACAGTTAGTGAGTTGTTCCGAAGCGATACGGACACCGCCGCATCTCGGCTGTAACAATTGAATGATACCCTTTTTACGCACCGGTCTTCTTTCGCGTGCCGCCGCGGCGCCTGCGCTTCTCAGTCCCAGCGGCAGCAGCCTCGTCAGCGGCAGGCCAAGTCTTGCCCATGTTTCAGAATGACGGCTACTCTCCTGTTGCCAAGTCAAGACTATGATTGCATCGCCAGTCAGGCTGTGCATGTGAGAGGTTGCATCTTCGCAGGGGCATTGTTTTGGGTGGAGTGTGTGGGGGAGCCGCAGTAGCATCCCACATCCCCCCCATTGGGTACTCGTTTTAGTGGCTTCTACTTGCTCTACCAACCGTGAACTCGGCTCCCAAAACACCAGCGACAATATACGCCATCTACGAGAAGATTTTGAGCGAACGAGAAGAACGCTACACGCGCCACATACCCACTCTCCCGTGGACTGTTTTATAGCATGGTGCTGCTGATGCTAGGAATTCTGCTGCCGCAGATTTCTAACCCTTGCGCGGCGGATCATGCCTGCTTTGTGCACTGTCTCTTGATACAATGGGCATAATGGCAAACAAAAGAGCCAAGTGTGTGTAATGAGGAGGACTTGCTGTACTCCTAGTAGAGTGCTGGACAGCCATATTATACTTGCTGGAGTTATTATGCTTCCTCAAATGTTCTCGGCCATCTCGGCCATGTTGCAATCGAAGATTGCATCTCGCATGATGCACGACCCTCAATGGAGCTCGCACATGTGTATTTTCTTGGTGAAGTTTTATTTTATCACTATGAATGTATTGAAACAGTGTACTATAAGGGTAAACTGAAGCTGAGATGCATAAGTGTGTTCGAAGAGGGCAGTAAGCATCAAGCATCGATTTGTTGAAGCATACTTCAGACTCCCAAAATATTTTTGCCTAAAACGGCATAGCTAATAGGATATTAATGTATCTGAAGAATGTATAGTGTAACAACTCAATATTTGGTCTATACAAACACGCTCCAATTGCCCCGCGAATCGACGTCGTAAAACGGGAGTCCCGCTGATGGGACTGATGGGAAGCAAGCTCCCGGCATCTCTTCACTGCTCTGCACCAAGAGCGTGCTTTCTGCGGAAATTTCTCCTAGAATCGCTTACAGATTGCTTTAGTTCCGTAGCCCAATTGGTATGGAAAGACTCTTGTATCTCGGCCAGTGTACGCCCTTTTGTCTCGGGCATGAAGACCCAACACACCAGAGCCGTCGCCATTGTGCAGCTTCCGAAAAGAAAGTAGGCGCCGTAAGAGGTATTCGCCAGCAGCGTTGGTGTGACAAGCGCAACGAGAAAGTTTGTGAGCCAATTACTGCCGTGAGCGATGTTGGTTGCGCTTGCTCTGGTTAGCTGAGGCTGGATCTCAGCGGCATAAATCTTCATTCCAATCGCCCATGAAATGCAATATATGACGATGAAGAAGTAAATGGCAATAACCACAACCCAGCGACCGGCACCTTGCACATGCACGTTATCTCCAGCATACATTCCTCCAATGAGGAACATGATGACAGCCATGCCGAGGCCTCCGAAGATCGTGTTACGGCGTCGACCCCAGCTATCGGCCCAAATAGTAGCTGGGATCGTGACGGCAAAAATGACGATAGCAGAGATGCCAGAGGCAAGGAAAGTGTCGCTGGCTGACGCAATACCAGCCTGTTGGAAAAGCAGAGGAGCATACTACCAACGATCAGTCGGGTTCAGTATCAAATGGGGACAGCGGAGAAACATACGTAAAGAACACCATCAATACCGCTAAGCTGCTGCATCCCCATGAGAAACACCGCGAGTATGAGTCCCGGCCGGGCTGCAGGGGAGAACACGTCAAGCATCTGTGGAAATGAGGGTCAAATTTCTTTTCTGCTCGAGCTAAGACGTTGAAGCTGGTACGACATACCCGTGATGATACCTTCGTTTCTTGCTCTACGGAATCCTCTCCTGGTATCGTGTCCTGGTCGGCACTACGGACACCAAGCGCATCCCACGCTGCAGTGACTTCTCTTCGCGACTTGCCATGTAGCGCTAGCCACCTTGGCGATGCAGGCAGCATCAAAGCAACAGCTGTGAAAATCACAGAATATGCGGCGAGAAGAATGAAGGGCAAGCGCCATGATAGCGCCGAAGTGATATTAGCGGATCCATAGCAGGTAAAGAAGCCAGCCATGAGACCGCATGTAATTAGCAGCTGAGGCCCTGTCGTGAGTGTTCCGCGGTGCTTTGCGGGTGAAATTTCGCAAATGTATCTAACGAAACGGGCAATCAGCACAAAAAAACAAGCCCGAACGCAAGTACTGCTGCAACCTACACTACCAAAGTTCCCATGTAAATGCCCTCGCCAAGACCAGAGACAACACGACCGGCGATGAACATGCCAACATGTACAGCGGTGGCCTCAATAATTGCGCCGACGGCGAAGATAAAGGCTCCGATTGCAATCGCCTTCGGCCGGCCGAGCGCGTCCGCGATGCGTCCAGCGGCGAAAGAGGTAATCGCGGCAGGAATAAGAATCGAGGAGACAATGAGGCCGTGAATCGTTGGGCTTGATTGACCAAAGGGTTTGGTGAATTCGGGCATTACCGTCACAGGACCGATGATGCCCGTATCGACACCAAATAAGAAGCCGCCCAGCGAGCACAAGATGCTGGCGTAGACATAGCGAGGGGGGCGATGGAGTAAACTGGAAAGCTTGACAGTCATGTTTGGCGTGCAGGTTCGCCGTCTGCCCTGCCTGGGGATCGAATTTAAGGAAGAATAGATCGGCGATGATATGTTGCAGCTGAGTTGGCTTGTCGGCCGCAAGCTAGGAGGTAGAATGTACAGAGACGGAAGGACAGGGAGAGAGAGATATGAGAGGCTCGCAAAGGATGGGAAGGAATACAAACGTAGTGCCAGTGTTTATAAGGAAGCTTCCAGACAGTATACAGACTATGACGGCATGAATGCCTCTGGTAGGATGTACTGGTACCTTCACGGTTGCACGAAAGCCCAGCTGATGGAGAAGCAAGTTCGTGAAATAGAGGGACAAGCTGCCAGTACTTCTTCTTGAGATTAGTCGGGCCGGGCTGGCCATGATGGCCAATTCCTCGGCCCACAGAGGCTAAAACGAAGAGTAGAATGGATTCGGCTGCGCCCGCATGCGGGCCGAGGAGCCGAAAAGGGCATACTATACGCGTGTATTTGGATTGCGTGAGCGCCGAGCCCCCGACTCGTGACTAATTAGGTACCTGATCCGCTGCCGCGTAAAATGCGCCGTTTTTGGAAATCGTGGCTTGCTCCCCTGCTGGCATTAATCAGCACAGCCTTGTCCGCTATCAAGTTCGACTTGGCTTTGAGCTTGGCACAGTTTGCGGACAGTGCTCTCAGCAGATTGCCTGGTACTTGGAGGCTGTTTCCAAACATATATGTAATGCTCGCGGCACAGCGCTTTGTTTGGGACCAGTATTCTGCCTCGTGTTGGCTGATGTAAGTTCAGAGCTTTCTTACAATATTTCTGTGTATTCGATGAACGCTCCAGTACGGTAATCACTATGCGGTAATACTCTGCGCTATATTCTCATCTAGATCGGATCCATTGGCTATAGTAATATGCATGGGTAGCTAGGAGCTTGGCAGCTGGCGCGTTCTAACGTGAACTCGAAACCCGAGCGGGTGCTCGTCGGTCCAGTGCGATTGCCGTCGTAAGATTATCTCGTTTTGGAAATGGCCTACTACTACTCGTACGTTAACTGCCGGATTCTCCATACCCTTGTTTGCAAACGTCGGTGAGGCTGTAATGACGGAAGACCGATCGCGTAAGAAGCGCAACCCGTTCATTCTCGGCCCGGTGCTCGGAAACTTGTAATTTTTTGAATATAAATGCCTCCATCTCATCTCGCTACCAAAGGTTAAGAGCATTAACTCTAAGATCTACAAACTACCTCGGATCGCTCAGTCTCCAGCCTAACAAAAGATCATTATCCAGGTCACAGTGCATACCAATAACTACAACACTGCGCGAACGGGCGTCTCACATTCCGATAAAACTACTACAAGACTGTTAGGCATTTGCGGCTTTAAGTTACCCCTTGCTCAGCCAAGATGTTTATGCTCTGGATAGCGGCTGCGGTGTTTGGACTCATAATCATCGGACGGCCACTAATTGTGTATCTGCAAGACGTCAAAGGATTTCGAAAATATCCGGTCCAAAATTTCCTCTCTGGTATATCCCCTCTTGCCTATTGCTGGGAGGTCGGACGATCCCATCGAGTATTTCACACACGTCGACTACATGAGCAGCTAGTTGATAACCCCGTTGTACGCATCGGCCCCAACTGGCTATCATTTGGTCGCGCTCGGGCTGCGCGAGACATCTACGGCTACGCATCACCGTGCCTCAAGAGCCGTATCTACGACTCATTACAGGGTGGCGGCGAGCATCTTGTCAACATCACCAGCCGCGCTTTGCACAGTTCGCGCCGGAAGATGGTGGCCACTGCGTACGCTCCCCGCAACATTGAAAGGTGGGAGCCCAAGGTCACTGAAACCACCACGGTTCTCTTATCCAAGCTTGACCGTCAATGTACACAGGCTCCGAAGTCTTCCATTGGACCCATCCCAGGCAATGAGCTCACCTTTGACGGCAACCTCTGGGGGATGTTGTATTGCTTCGAGTGCGTCATCAAGATCGGTTTAAGCAAGGATGTAGGTTTCATTGCTCAAGGCTCGGACATGGTCGAAGTGCGGCGTAAGGACGGCACTACTGTACATGTGAACGCCATCGACTGTTTGCACAGCGGCTCCAGAGCAACTTCAACACTGATCTGGGATACCCGAAACTTTGGCCTATGGAAGCGCATATCGCAAAACATCTCCTCGCGGTATGCCAAACAATGGGATAATGCCTCCCAATGGCGCGCCTTTATCGAGAATATGACAGAAGAGCGTCTAGAACGTTTTGCGGCTGGCGAATACCTTGATGATCTTATCCAGCTGATGATCGTCGACAGAATGGGAACAGACGCAGACATCACGATGCAAGATCGGGTCGCTGAAGTCGACCAGATGGGTATGTATTCAGTACTTTCCAGTACCGCTTTTAACATTTATGATAGCTAACCAGTCTTCATGACATAGTCAACGGCGGCGGCGACGGACCAGGTATCTCCTTGGTCAACACCTTGTACTATCTTACCAAGAACCCGGAAACCTTGGCTAAGCTACGCGCCGAACTCGACGAAGCATTGGAATCGCATGATGGCGTAGTACCTTGGTATAAAGTCAAGAACCTGCCATATCTCCGCGCCTGTGTTGATGAGTCGATGCGCCTTTCCCCGCCTGTTGCGACGGACCTCCTGAGGAAGACACCCCCTGATCGCTCGCACACGATTGACGAAGTAGTGGTTCCGCCCAGCACCAACGTGAGCATATCGGCTTACACAGCACATCGCGACCCCAGTGTTTTTCCGGATCCTGAGGCCTTCAAGCCAGAGAGGTGGCTCATTAAAGGTCAAGGTGCTCTCAAGCAAATGCTTGACGCGTACATCCCGTTTAGTGCAGGACCGCGGGGCTGCATTGGACGCAGTGTGACAATTTTGATGCAACTTGTGTATATCGGCACGCTTGTCTACCGGTATGAGTTTGCCCTACCGAGCCCTGATTGGGAAATGGAATGGATTGATTATTTTAATCTCTGGCCTAAAGAGTTGCCGCTGAAAATTTGGAAGAGAAAGAAGGGCATGATCGCTTAACTAAGCTCATAGTCTATATAAGTGTCTGTCCTATGCAACAACTGTAGCAGGCGCAATCTTGATGTGGGCACTCTTAGCCACGACATCAACCGCCAACGCTGCCAACGAAACACTCTGCAGGATACTAAAGATGGATATATCGGTAGCTGCCTGTAAAACCAGCATATTTCGCAGCTCGACAGCCACAAGCGAGTCAATTCCATACACTGACGGCGGCTTCTCGAGGTCAATGTCGTCGACGGGGATCATGAAAATGTCCGCCAGTTTGGCGGCAATGGCACCGCCGACAAAGCCAGCCGCCTCGTCTGTTGACTCAGCCGACTGTAGCTTGATCGACAGCGGCTCGGAATCTGCGTCGTCGCCCGACGTGTGCGCTTTGGAGCGAGAGACCAGCCTCTGACGATTCCTTAGGGGCATGAAGCGCGCATCGCGGCCCATCTGGGAGTCGCTGTTGGGATCCCCGTGGGCGCCGGGTCCAGAGTTAAGACCCAGCAGGATCTGGGGACGGCCAAACGGGTGGATGACGGCAGTGCCTACGGTCCGCAGCACCGCGTCCTCGTCCAGCCTCACCGACTGGCCGACCTTGCGCAGGCGATCCGACACGTTGCGGGATTCAGCGACGTAGCCAACGTCTTTGATTATGCCCATATCGAGGAACAGAGCGGGCAGCCCAGACGCGCAGCGCCAGCGTGCCAAGGCGTCCTGGTAGGTGCCACCTGCGGCGTAGCTGGCCTGACTAGCCCAACCCAGGATGCACGAGAGTGAGGACAGCATGATGAAGAAATCAAGAGATCCGCGCTGGGAGAAGCGTGAGTGGAGATTCCAAGTTGCATCTACCTTGGGACGGATGGCAGCAACACAGCAGCCGACTGCGCGTAACTGAGCAACAAAAGAGCTGCTGTCCTGCTTGCCTGCGCTCCTAGACGGCAGGATAAGGTTCTTGGCGCCGTTGTCAACCATCCAGCTGGCAAGAGATCGACCAAGAACGCCAACACCACCAATAAGGAGATAGGTTGCGTCAGAGTTGAATTTGGCTGCGACCGGACGAGGCAGCACCTTGACCAGCGCATCAGGCTCCGTAGACAAGACCAATTTACCAATGTGCCTGCCGGTTTGCAAGAGTCGGAAAGCTTTATCTGCCTGGGACATGGGGTAAACATTGATGGATTGAACAGGCCGAATAATCTTCTGTTCTGCGAGGCGTCCGAGCTCGGTAAGAACACGGTGCGTATCGCAACCACGCTGTCGCAGCCAGGCCATTATATCCAGGGATGTAAAGGAAACCGCGCGTGTAAATGTTCCCATCTCTAATAGGCTGTTCTGCTCCAAGTCGCGCTTGCCAATCTCGACAAAGTGGCCAAATGGCGCGAGCACGTCGAAGCTGGCTTGCAAGAGAGAGCCACCCAGTGAATTCAGCACAGCATCAACGCCCCGTCCACCCGTGGCCTGCAGGAGCGCAGGCGCAAAATAGGCGTCGCGGCTGTTGAATATGCGCTCTGGTGGGATGCCGTATTCGCGCGTCAGCAGATCACGCTTCTCTTGGGAGCCGGCCGTGGCGTATACTTCAGCACCCAGGTAGTCCTTGGCCAGCATGACTGCCGCCTGTCCGACACCGCCGGCTGCGGCGTGGATGAGCACCGACCGGCCCTGGCAGAGTCTTGCTACCTCGACAAGACCGACATACGCGGTTTAAAAAAAACCATAGGCAGCGAGGCGGCATCATTAAAGCCCATGCCTGCTGGCATGCTGGTGACACCATGCCACACAACGCGGGCTCGACTGGCAAAAGGGCCGAGCAAAAGAGCCATGACATGATCACCGACAGCAAAGCCCTGGGAAACCGCCTTCTTCCCAACAGCAGTAATGTTGCCTGCTCACTCCAGCCCCATGACACGCTCGCGGAGCTGGCCCATGGCGACCATGACATCGCGAAAATTGAGGCCATATGCACGAGGCTCAATCTCTACCATGTCGGTCGCCAAGGCAGACTTAGCAGTGTCATCGTCGCCAAATGCAAGGGTATCCAATAAACCAGGGATTCCGACTTTGAGGCGAAGAGGTCTTTTAGGCTGAAAGAGAGGTGCTTCAGGAATAAACTGCGGCGCTGACCAGTCTGATAGCTCAGGCTCCAACAGCGCGTTCCATGCAACATCTTTGTACAGCATGGGAACCATGATGAGACCGCCACGAAGAGCGAACTCGTTGTCAACTGGGACCGAAAAGTCCGAGACACTGAGACAGGACTTGAGGATGTGCGCAATTGCTGCATTATCGGACGCGGTGTTGTCCCCTGACCCGAGTGAGAACTCCATATCAAGCGTCAGAAGTCGACGACCAGCATACTCAGTGCGAAGAACGCGAACAAGACCAGCGGCTAAAGCTGAGTTTGGATCTGCACACTCTACGGCTCCGCCGCGGGTGACCCAGAGAAGTCCCTTGCAGTCACGAGCCATAGTTTTGATCCCCTCGAATGCGGAATTGTCAACGGAATGGAGGATAGGCGTGTCTGTCTCGCCAACAAAGATGCAGAGCTTGGTACTGTACGATGCGCGTGAAGATTCGAGGGAAACAGCCTCAGGAAGAGCTGTTACGCCCGCGACTTCGGCGACGGACTGTCGAAGGGCCTTAAGCCAGTCAGCACGTGGGAGTGCCTTGTCGCTAGTAGTTACAATGAGGACATTTGACGATTCAAGTGTAGGAGCGGGGCCGGCGGCTGTGGAAAAAATATTACTTATACCATAAAGGTCGCTGTCGGCGCTGGCGTCAACATCACGAAGGTCGACCTCGACACCCGTGAAGCCAGTGTCCAAGAGCACCCTGTCCCACATGCCGATAGACAGCGATGGACTGCTGTGGCGCTCTGGCTCTTCGCTCAGCCACCAGCCAGGCAGCAGTCCAAAGATGAATTGCAGGTCTATCTGGTCCTGGGTCGTCTCCATGAGCACCAACTTGGCACCAGGCTTCATCAGGCTGCGGACGTTGCTCATTGTCTTGTTCATGCTCTTCGTCGCATGCAGGACCTGGCACGCCACGACCAAGTCATAGCTTTCAAGAGCGAATCCCTGAGCCTCGGGGCTCTGCTCAATGTCGAGGCGGTCAAAATCCAGAATGCCGGCCCAGGGGAGGAACTCAGAGCGGGCCGCCTCAAAGAAACCCGATGAGATGTCGGTAAAGTGCCAACTCTCACACTGCGGTCCTCCGTCCTCGTCGGTGCCCAGCATCTTGAGTGCGTGTCGCGTGGCGGCTCCGGTTCCGGCGCCGCTTTCGAGTATACGTGCGCGGGGATTTATATGCAGGACTGAACCCAGGAGGGACTTTAGCTGCTCGAAAGCCGGCTCCAGTCTGTAGGCGTTGGCGTAGTACTTGTAAAGCAGCCGTCCCTCCATCATTAGCTCGAGAGGCGCTCTCTCGCCGCGCAGCATAGAGACCAAGTGCGGCCCAAGCTGGCAAATCAGCTCACCATCGACAGTCTCTTTGGCAGCCCGAGAAATGTAGCGACCGCGCACCGAGAGAGCATCAGTGATCCATGTATCACTATCGGGGCTCCAGCGCCGTGCTGCCGCGAGGCTAACCGTGTCTTGCATCCACGCGTAGAACTTGACATGGTAGGGCAAAAGGTTGACCACATCCTTCTAAGTCAGGGTCGTAAGTGCATCGTGGCTAAAGTATACGCAGACGCGGCGCAAAACGGTCTGGATGTCGGCGCTCCGACTGTCAGCAAGTGAGTGCTTGCCGCGCAAGACATTGAGTCTCTTGTCCAGGGCATCCCATGAGCTTGGAAGTCCGAGAGAAGGTGCCACATCAGGAACCCATTCCACTCTGGCGCACAGCTCCTTGGAGCTACGGTCCTCGTCTTGAGATGCGGCGTTGAGACCAAGGGACTGGCAGAGAAGGCCCTCCATTTCCAGCACAGGCTGCGCCGCATCATCATCTTGGTCGAGAACGCTCACATTGGCCTCGTAAATCTGAGTGTCATGATGCGGCAGCCGGACGTTGCACTTGAAGCCGTGGCCGGGAGTGTTGCTGATGCGGCTTGACACCCAGAGCTTCCGGATAGAACGAGGCACTCTGGCGCTGTCATCACTGAAATGGCTTGCACTGGGAACGGCAGCGTATGAGGAAAGTATCACAGAGTCGAGCGTTGTTGGGTGTAGCACACTTGGGGAGGCAGCGGTATCCTTGGTTGTAGAAGTGTCGCGGATACCGATGCTGACGATGGAGCGCGGCTCTTTTGCCCTGCCATCCTGGAGAATGCTTGCTGTATTCTGGAACATGGGCCCGTGATTGAGACCCTTTGCTCGCAGACTCGTAAACATGTCATGAGGATCAATGTTTCGAGTGTACCCAGACTCATCGATGAAGGGCTCGGCTGTTTCCAGCTCGACTATGTTATGTGTTGTGAATTAACGAAAGAGCATTCCCCTATATACCCAGCCACTATTATAATGATAGACTATGTAGATAACTGCAGTACCCTAAGCTATAAAACCAGTTGTAGTTTATAGACCCTTGCTATTCCATAGTGCCTCGAACTTGGAGCCAGGAGTGGCGAGCAGCTTATCTGGCTTGCCAGTTTCCGCTACTTGTCCCCTTTCCATCACGACAACAACGTCGTAGTCACGCAGAATCTCCAGTCTGTGTACCACTTCCAAGACAGTCATGCCTTCCATGTCGGGACGGAGTGCTGCGCGCACCTCGTCGTCGGTTTGGCTGTCAATGCTACTGGTCGCCTCATCCAGGAGTACCACGCCACTGCTGCCTCTACTGGACTCGCGGCGTAGCGCGAAACGCGCCAAGCAGAATAGCTGCAACTGGCCAGCGGAGAAGCCTAGGTCCTCAAGTCTGGCGTCGAGGCCGCCTCGCGTCTCGAGAAATGGCCAGATGGCCACTTTGGTGAGCGCCTGAATGAGGACCTCGTCAGCCTCGACCTTCTCTTCCGGATCAAGGTTATGACGCACGGTGCCCGGGAGACTAAACGCGTCTTGCGGAAACGCTAGTATCCGAGAGCGGATATCCTGTCGCGGCACAGTAGCTAGGTCTACGCCGTCGATCCGTATGCTGCCGCTGCCGCGGAGCTCCAGCAGGCGGGATAAAGCAGCAATAAGAGACGATTTGCCGCTTCCGGAGCGGCCGCAGACACCAACCTTTGTCCCGGGCTCAATGCTTAGAGTCACCCCTCGGAGAATGTCCTCGCCCTCCTCGCTATAGGCGGCGACAACATTGTCAAGTTCAATCTGGCCCTGGGATGGCCAGTCTGCGGCTGGCATTTCAATCTCCTCAGGACTATTCTCGTTGGGCGTGTACCGGTTAAACCATTTCAACCGAGCAATCGCACCAAGAGACGTCTCTAGCTGCGTCCACACTACAATAACACTAGACAGTGTAAAGTTGAAGCTGATGACATTGATAAAAGCCAGTCCGATTGCACCGCCTGATGTGGTCTTAGGAAGTAAGACAGCCAATAAAACAAGAAGGACTGCCATGCTAGCAGAAAACATACCAAGCACTACCTGTAGCCAACGTTGGATACAGAACATGGTATAATATGGCTTTTGTGACTTGTTGAGTCGCTGGTAGTTTTCTTCTATCGTTGCGCGAGCCCAGCCAGATGCGCGAATAGTTAAAAGACCAGCCACTGTCTCAGCGAACTGTGTATAAAGGGGCGACTTGAACTCTATGTCGAGAAACCGGAGCTGGCGCGATGTGCGTAGGTAGTATCTCTGAACGAAATAAACAGTAACAAGGCCGAAAGGAATAATGACGCCAACGTATGAAGCTCCGGATGCAATAATAGCCGTCTCGGTAATAGCCTGTGCGAATAGAATAACGGTTCCAATAAAATTCATGGGCAAAACCTGATTAATCAGAGTCATGTCTTGGCTGAAGCGGTTTAAAGTAACACCATTGTCTATCGATGTGAAGAAGGATAGTGGCGCATTCATAACGCTCCTGAGAAGAAGGGAATGAAGTCGGTTCGCAGATTGAGGGATCCCAATAAGAAGAAAATGGGCAATGACAGCAACTCCAAAGATAGACATAAGGACTGCAAAAGCAATATAGCCACCCATATAGCTCAGTTTTTTTTTATTAGTCCCTTTCTCTGTCCAAAGACGCAGCCAGATGTCTGGCATCTTCTCCGTAACAGCATTGATGGTGACCAAAATAGCTGTTACAATGATAACAGACCAACCAAGAGATCTGAGATAAATCTTATAGCAGTCAATGTCACCAGTTTGGCGGCTAAGTTCTGTTTCAATTTCCCTTGTATTCTCCTCAGTGTTAATCTCTGCACGGCGAAGAGGCGTCGCAGACTTCTGATTGGAGGCGGTGGTGGTAGTGGCAGCAGTCTCAAAGGCGACATCGATCGTTTCCTCCAAGACGCCCCATTCAGACGGAGCAAAGGCATGGTACGGCACCTGGTTGCGCACAATACAACCACCCTCGAGCATGATGATGGAGTCGGCCGCCGACAAAAAGTTGACATTATTAGTGGCAAGAATAATCGTCTGTCCAGTATTGCGTAAGAGACCATCTCTGCCGAGAAGGCGTTTAAACACAGTCTTTGCCGTCTTATTATCGAGTCCGCTGAAGACGTCATCCAGAACGACGAATTGTTCCCGCATGTAAGCTGATCTGGCTAGGGCGACCCTCTGCTTTTGCCCACCGCTCAGAGAAATACCACCTGACCCAACGAGGGTTTGTGCGCCGTTGACAAATGACTCGATATCCTCGTCTAGACAGCAAGAGTGGAGGACAGTCTGGAACCACTGCGCGTCACACGCAGAATGGCCAATGATGTTTTCTTCAATGGTAGCGTTGAACACCCAAGGCGTTTGGTCGCAGTATGCGGCGTGAGGATATTCAGAATCTAGCGTTCCAGAGTCCAATGGCAGCTCGCCAACAATTGCTTTGAGAAACGACGACTTGCCACATCCAACCCGACCGACAACCATTGACAAGGTACCGCGGCAGATATCAGTGGAAATGTTACGAAGAACATCCTTCTTCTCACCGATACGGAAAGTCGCGTTGCTGAACCTGATTGCATGTACTGACGGCAGCCGGGTTTCGGAAACTGAGTCCATCTCAATGTCCTGGGACGCAGTTGTCTGTGGAGCTGTAGAATTCTGGGAGTTGGAAAGTGGAACGTTTTGTGATTGGTGCTTCAGATTTCGAGGATCCTTATGAGCTTCGGACAGAAGGTATTTTTGAAGACGAGTGAAGCAGCCAACAACACCAAAGAGCTGCATCATTGACACTAGAATGTGAAGGATGGGAGCGGCAGCAATGGTGATAATGGAGAGCGAGGTAAACGCTTCCGCCACGCTCAGGCCCTGGTTGGACCTGGTCCAAAAGATAGCCGAGAGGATAACAATGACAGGCGTCAAAGAACTAGATAGAGTTGCGAGACCGTGGAGGTACACCTGGATCCAGCGAAATTTGACTGATAGCCTGAGCTCATGAGCTCTCTTCTCCTGCAGTCGCTTGAGAAAAAAATTGGTTAGGCCCATCATCTTTACGCCCTTGATCTGGCTAAGCATATTTGATGTATCGCTGACTCGTTCTTGAACAGCACCATTCCATAAAACCTTGGCCGGTCCCAGGGTAGGGGCAATTATGCCACCGCATATAGTCGTTAAGAGAGCAGGAATAAGAATAAATAGACTCGGAATTCGAACCTGTCTATATAGCATAAACAGGGAGATCGGGAGTTCAATAAAGGCAGCCCAAATATCGTGGATCGTTGTTCCATTTGCTACAATACCCTCGACGTCCGTGCTCATGAGCGTGATAGAAGCCAGGTTGCGAATGCTAGAACCTTCTAACTCCAAGGTCTTTTTGAAAACGATAGACACTAGTCCGCCGCGGTACATTGTGAGGAGCTGGTAGGTGGCATGTCGGTACCAGGAATTAGTGATGGTGAGGCCAGTATAGAGAAGGACAGTGGCGCCGACCAGACTTGCTCCCTCATTTCTATTCTTTTCACCAGGCGTCGCCACGTAGGCAATGACAGAATTAATCAGGAACGGCTGAGAGAGCGTGAAGCCGCTATAGAGTAGCCTAGGCACGACACCTGCAGCGAACTGGCCCTTGTAGGCCATGAATGTGCATTTTAATAGTGCCCAATTGTTCAGCTTTTTATCTATTTGGGGTCAGTACCTCCGTAACTGAATGTAACAAAAATCGGAATCAGATACGTACCCTCACTCCAAATACTTTCGAGCTTCCTGCGGAGATCTTGCGAGTCAAACTTGGCGGCAATCGGTCCAAGGTGATTGACGTCCAAGACCGAGTTGTAACCGAAAGCCAGGAAACTGTTTAGCCACCAAAATACACCGCGACTAATGACACCAGCACGCGTCTCGCGCGACTGCGGCTCTAACGTGGCCAAGGCGGCCTTAGGGCACTCCTCGAGGGCCAGAAGACATAAGCGGGAGGCGAGCGCGGCTGTGAGGACGCCAGCTAAGGACGGCTGGTGCACGCGGATAAAGGCGGTTCTGATAGCGGCGATGTTCAAAATGCTGCTGACGATGAGATAGATGTTTAGGAGAACAGCCTGGCTAGGGGCTCGTGTGTGCTCAAAGTACGAGAGCGCAAAGATGGCAGTGGCTTCCACAAGGCCTAAGACAGCCGCAGCGATAGATGCCCTGGCCTTGACTGTAGATGGCAGAACCCATATAGCCAATGTTGCAAGCTGGAGAACGATGAGAATCCCCGCGGTGACCTTCCCCAGCGCCCCGGATTCAGATTAGCTAGAGTTTTACTTAAAAGGATTATTTTTTTCTTCTTACAAGCTTAGCACATAGAAGCTTGCATAAGCCAAAGGATATCCGCCTCCTGCGCAGCTGGGCTAGACGGCATAGTACTGCGAGGAGGAATAGGCCACAGGGCAAGATAGAAAACATGCTCTGTTCAAAGAGCAGAGTAAAGTCAAAGTAACCCGGTAACTGCGGCCCGAATGAATCGTCAGTGGTGGCCATGACAAACTGACAAAGCTGGCCCGTGGATTTTAAGGCCGTGATCATAAGAAGAGGACTTGGTCCTAGAGGCTTTTTCTGAGGTATAGAGATCTAGTGGATACAGCGCTCACGTACAGTCCCACGACGTGTACGGATTACTCCCGGCCAATTTAGCTAGGGGTAATCCAATCAAAAAAATCGCGAGACTAACTCTCTTTTTTTTCTAACTCTTTTAGGTAATCTGTAGGCTGACTTATACTTAAATACGAAAAAAGTAGGCCGCGAAGATTAGTCCTCGTCTCATGATTGCGCCCTAAGCTACGCTATAAGCTATAGCGTGCGCATTTATTCTAGTGCGCGTAGCCTTCTAACAGACCACGTACAGGCAATTTAGCCAACCGGTTTCCCTTGCTGTTGCTAGGTCTTAGCATTGGGTAGCAGCTGAGCGATGAGGGGTACTAATCTAGTCTTTTCAGCAACAGGGATTACTTGGCTGTCCTTGACCGTTTTACGCTAGGAATGCAAAACGGTCAACGGGTGGAAGACTGGCACTAATGGGAATAGTTGTTCGTACCTAACCGCTGGGGGATTATAGGGCTTTTGGGTCCAGCGGCACAACGGGCCCGCGCCTTCATAGCCCGTATCTGAGTTATCGACGGGCTGCAGCGTAAATTTATCATTCCAGCATTCGAAAAGCAAAATGAGTTAATTTATGACATCACAACATCTGACGTATTGAGCTCCGTTGGCATCACGGTAACTTCGCCTGTTGTCATCTGCTATGCATCCTGTAGCCGTCGCATGTTGCATTTTGTTTGTCTGCCCAGGATCTCTCCATCTTGTTGGCCGGGCTCCAGGATTGCGCCAAGTGTTGGGTAATCTCCACATGACACTCACCTTCCGTTTCTGAGTGTGGCTTCAGACCTCTACAATCCAACCCTTGAAATAATGTTGGCGCGAGACTTGGCCCCACTTCAGGTGCGCCGAGGTCACCGAACGTCTGCGTCCGTACCGTCTTAACAGCGGATTATTATTCTTCCGCAGCCGCTGGCCTCTGATTAGTTAGAAAATCGGCTAAAAAAAATGGCCGTTATAACCACCACGATTACCTCTTTAGGCTATAAAAAAAGGGGTATTATATTATTATATTATTTAAATTAGCTAGATTAATTTACTAATTAATAATAGCCTAGATTAGCTAGTTATAGAAAATAACTATATAATAGTAGAATCTCCTAATACTACTTTATAGAATATACTTTTTTTTATAATTATATAATTTTTCCTTCTTTTATAATTATTATTTAAAATTTACTTTATATAATAATATAGGTGTTACTATAGTAGAGGGCTTTAACCCTATAGCTAGTAACTCTAATACCTTTATAAGGTACCTCTTTTAGTTAAATTAGTTATAAGAGTACTTCTTCTAGTATAAGTAGTATATTATTAGATAGGAATAACTCTAACTTCTAGGACTCCTTAAGTATAGATAATAAGTACTTTATTATAATAAGTTTTAATAATAAAGATGCTTTAGAAGAGTAGTAAAATTAGTAATTATCTATTCCTTAATAGTATTTAATATCTAATTATAGCTAGGTATAAAAGAAAGTAGAACTTAAGGCTAAATTAGTACTTAGTATAAGTATTATAGCCTATAATAGGCTTTAAATTTAGATTCTTATTAAAATTATAAATTAGCTATAGAAAGATATTATAGTAGCTCTTAAGCTAATACCTTATTAAGTTTAATATACATTATCTACTAGAATTTAACCCTAATTCTAGTACTAAGGCTATAAGTTAATTATCTTTATAGAGTTTTAGAAATATATTAAAGACTTTATTAAATTACTATATAGAATATGCTATTTTTAGAACCTTAAGTAGTTTTACTAAAAGGTACCTAAACTCTTACTATATTTGCTATTAGTAGTAATAAATATACTTAAGACTACTAGTATATACTACTAAATTTAGCTTATAAAGTTAGAATTAACCCCTAAAGCCTATCTTACTTATCTTAAATTTATATATTATTAGAGGTTACTTTTAGTAAAGGATTAGGAATATTAGATTTTTATAGATAAAACCTAGGTTAATAGAATAAGTATAGGCTATTAGTTTATTATAGTCTTCCTAGGTATATTTTATTCTACTATAGTAATTAGTATAGTATTACTAAATATTAAAGGGGAGGATTATAATAAGTTTATTAAGCCTTAAATTTATACTTAAGGCTAGATATTCTAGGGAGTAATCTTTAGGGGTAAGAAGAGTATACTAGTAATTTAGGACTATAGGAATTAGGGTAAGATATTATTTAAGTTATATTATATATATATTTTGCCTATATTATATAACTTCTAGGATATTAATTATAGCTATATAATATAGTAAGATAATACTCCTTCTTATATTATACTTAATACTAGGAAATATATTATAATAATGTTTAAAGGCATATATTTTATTTTATAGCTAGTATATAGCCTTAACCTTAACCCTATTAAATATATCTAGTTAATTATAAAGAGGGATATTAAAAATAGGTATATAAAAAGGCTTATAAGTAAAAAATTATAGGTGGTAATTATTAAAGCCTAGGAGAGGATATTACTAAAGGAAATCCTTAATTTAATCTATAGTATGCCTTGTAGGTTAGAGGCTGTTATTATCGCTAAGGGGGGGTATATGTGGTACTAAAGTATATTAAGATACTTTCTTTTATATGTAATTTACTAGTTATTTTAAGTACTTGCCTGTAATAATCCTACTCTACTCTCCCCCTGCTTGGACATCGTCTATTGGCTGCATTAAGTGGGTCTAAGTACCACGCCAACATTATTTCAAGGGTTGGATTGTACTTCGTAAACCAACCTGCAGAGTGATGGTGGTGCGTACCAGCAAGCCACTTGTCAGTGAGTCTTGGCAGTGGTTTTTTGTGCTTTTATAGCGCAGCCTCACTTTGGCAGGGTCTAGACCATGGCACGCACGGCTGCAAAAGTTCCCCCGCCCAACACACTGATGCGTGGCGTTTGTGACACACAGCAGGTTACTGCTATTGGTGGCAATACTGCGCCTATTAGCGAGTCACAGCTGCAGGTTCTTGCTAATTCTCGAATCGAGTATGAGGAGTAGGACAATAATTTTGAGATCAAGCTTCTGCATGCTCAATTCGGAAGCTCAGGCTTCGGTTAGTTGTGACACGGCAAAGACATGCAGACCCGGTCCATCTGTAAAACGAGGCTTGAGAGCCAGTAGCCAGTAGCTAAGCCGCCGCCGCTGTCAGGTGTCGAGGCTGAATGCTGAATACCACAACCATGGCAATCGAAAACATGAAGCCTGCCGCAATGAATGGCAGCCCAACCCAGACACCACCCCAACCCATGCCGATTCGAAATGTGACTGCCAGGAGAGGGCCGGCGACGAGCGCACCAGTGTTCTCCAATAAACTCATCAAACTGTAGAGCATGCCGGTGTGGTTTGGGCTTACAGTAGCCGTGAGAAGACTTCGAATGGTCGCCCCATAACCCGAGCCCAGGGAATATACGGTCAGTGCGAGGATCATGTTGGCCGAGGTAGGTGCCAGGCCAAGACCAAACGTCCCAACTACCAGACAAAGTATGCTACCACGCGAGAGCCACATGTCTTTCACTATAGCGGGTAGAGCAGCGACATTTAGTAGCAATTGATTGACCATGGGAAAAACGGCGACAAAGAGAACTATGCTAATGGTGGCCTTGACAGAGAGCAACAGTGAAGCCTATATCACAAGACCAAAATTAGCATACACTTTAGTAGCTAGACAATATCTGTTTACCTCGGCCCATGTCCACTGAAACTTTTTGGTAACGTATTGCAAAAGCATCGCGCTCGCAGTCTTCCCCAATGTGGTAAAGACAAAACTGCCAAGGAGGAAGCACAGTCGAGCATTCGTCGCTAGAAGGCGAAACGCGTTTAAAAGTTCAAAAGTTGCCGCCTTGAAACGTTGGGTGAGCTTCTCTATTGAGCTACTATGCTCACAATCGGGGTCAGTATCTTCGTTCAGTGATGCTCTCTCCATAGTCTCGACAGTATCCAGGGTTTCGGGCACTGCAGTAGACGCAAAGGTGGCGAGGTATAGAATGCCAACACCGAGAAATGTCGCGAACCACACGTCGTAGTTCATGGCCACATAGGTTAAAGGGTTGCCAATGAGCTGGCCGGCAATAGCAGTCGCAGCGATGAGGAAGAAAGTATTTGATCTGAAATGGGCGTCAGTGTATGACGGTGATGAGTTATATCGAAGAAGGTTACCTTTGTTCACTTGTTGAGACGTCGCTGCATATGGTACAGATTACCGCGTTCATAACAAAGGGTCCTCCGCCAATGACTGTCAAAAAGGCTGAGGCCCAGATGAGCCGAATGGGAAAGACTGCGGGAAAGTAGGCTGGTGTGGTGCCATGGTCAGCGATCTAAATTTAAAACAGAATAGATACTACACACAAATGACGGTAACAGCGGACTGAAGCAGAGCAATGCCCAGTAGAGACAGAAAGAGAACCACTCGACGTCCATGCTTGTCCGAAGCGATTCCGTAAGGCACAGACAAAAGCAAACCGGGGATCAAGCCAAACGTAGACTCCCAGCCTTGAAGCATGGCAAAATCAGCCTGCACGACACTATCCTTGCAGCGTGGGTCGATGGCCGGCTCTGTAACATTTGCATGGTGCTGGCGACAGACGATTCCCTCCTGTATCTGGAGCAGAGGTATGGTGGCTAGACTACCTCCAAGCTCGACGGCCAGGAATATGGTCAAGCTGGTGATTAGGATGAAACTGCGTCGACCCAAAGTGTGCTTTTGCCATTGTTCGTCCTGCGCAAGATTGGGACCGCTGGCTGGTGTATTTCCTTCGGGCAGAAGCGCTGTACGCTCGTCCACGGGCGCGCCAATGGCAACACTCGGTTTGGGCATCGTGGGGACGGATTGATTTTTTTGAAAAGAATATATTTGGCTGCAATTGATGGACTAGCGTCCAGTGATTCCGATGCAACGGTTAAAAGAGAGGTAGGTACTATTGCCTAGCTGTGGTTGATAATCCTCACAACAGAACGAGCGAGGCGGGTTAGTTCACACGGCCGACAGTTCGGGTCTTTCTAAATGTCAACCAAAAGTGGGTCAACTTGTGGTGTCACTCAATACTGCATTCGCTAACTACACAACAGCTTCGATTATATATCATTGATAGTAGAAAATACAACAATAATGAAAAAAAACATCAGCGTAATCTCTGGTCAATTCTGCATCTGCTAGCGATCTTAGGCAGGCAAGAGCTATCGGTGACTAAATGCGCGGGCCTAAGCCGCTTACATGTCCAAATTACGTGTGAACTCGTTTACGTATATTAGGCCCCTTCGCGTCCACGCGCTACACAACCATAAGGTCCCACTACAAAGCCACGAATTAGTTGACGAGACTTGCGATTTGGTTGACACTTAAAAAGACCCGTGAGGGTACCAATTAATCGCCGCGATGCCGACGCAGTGTCGGAAGAAGCGAACCGCCGTCACGTGTGCCGCTTGCAGCAAGAGGAAGATTCGCTGTGCGCGAGACGGCCCGCCGTGCAGCACCTGCGTGCGACGGCGCGTCCCGGCGTCGCAATGCGTGTACGAGACTCCGGCGACTCATCGTTCTCTTCCGAGTATTGGCTTAGAACAGTCTCCAGCGGGCGGGTGCTCCCATACTGCTGGCGACGGCGCTCTAACGGCCAGGATCGGGGTGCTGGAGAAGCTCGTTCAATTCCAGCAATCGCCTGGGTCGATGCAGGTCGTACAGGGAACTAGCGCCGGCGGCAGCGAATCTGAGGCGGCTGGTTCAGCGCCAACAGGAACGCTGATTACATCGCGCTCAGGTCATACGCGATTCCTCCCCGCCGCTTCTGCTTGGAACGTCATCCGAAACGCGTCGCCAGACGTTCCAATCGCCGACCAGGGAAACACTGTCACGGACACGCCAAGCGCACCTTTTCCCTTTGCCCGTGGCACGTCCGACAGATTGTCAGACGTGCTGGCCATTCTACCTCCTCCAGAGTTCTGTAGCGAGCTCAAGGACATCTACTTTCGAGCTGTGGGACCGGTAAGTATATATGCCGGGTACTGCAACGGTCGAGCCTTATTGATTTTGGTTCTAGATATACCCCATCATCCACGGCCCAAGCTTCTCCAAGATATATGACCAACACATGGCGGATGCTGAAAACGCGCCGACAGAGTGGGTGGCTCTCCTCTTCGCAATACTCGGCACAGCTGTCTTGGCGGTCGACCAGGACAGCTCCCTTCTCCGCTCGTTGAGTCGCAAGGCGACCACTCTAGAGCGCGTCGCACAGCTGTCTGAGAGATACTACTCCACAGCCATGAGGTGCCTGGATATGGACCACTATCTGTGGAGGCACAACTTGACTACGCTCCAGACTCTGCTCTTGATGATATATGGTATCCACCATAGTCGCGGCCAAACTTGGACGCTCCTCGGTCTCACATACCATCTCGCGCTCTCCATCGGCTGTCACGTAGACCCCACGGTCTTTTCGCTCGATGAAGTGAACTGTGAGGAGCGTCGTCGGTGTTGGTTGGCATTGATGATGCTCCTTTGCAACCAAAATATGTCCATGACAGGCTTTGACCTGCACAAGATGACCGGCTCTTTTTCTATTCAGTCGCCGAGTGCGGTTGCATCGAGCGGTGAGTGTATTGAGGAAGCACCATCACTTCCCGCGGCTCCCGGGCTCAATTCGGTGGCATACTTCATCCGAAAATACCGTCTCTTCCAACTATCATCGAAAATCAGCAATTTAAGCGCAGGCAAGCAGCACGTGAATCCCATAGCGCTGCAGGAGCTTGATTTTGCCCTTCAAGCTGAGCAGAGCGCATTGCTGCAATTTAGTGACTCTGCTTCCGCCACATCAGCAGTCTTTATCAACCTGCTGCAGTGCTTTTCTCACCACTTGATGATACTGTTGCACTGCAGAGTCATTGGGGATCCGTCGCGCCCTTCACACTACGTGTGGTCGAAGCAGCGCTGCTGGCATAGCGCACGCCAGGTTCTGACCCTGCACGCCGAATTCACGACGTCGGCTGTCTTCAGGCCACATAGGTGGTACATTCGCGGGCGGGGAGCATTTTACGCCTTCCACGCCGCTTCCATGCTCGTCTTTTTAGCATCTGCCGAACGGGAGAGCTCACAGACTTCAGAGGTGCGGCCATTGCTAGATCAATGCCTAAAGTCGCTGGAGTTGTTCAAGACACAAAGCCAGATCTGTGCGAGATCTGCTAATATCCTTAGTCACTTGATGTTCGTCTCATATCTACGTCAGTCAGGAAATACGAATGTGGCTAACTGTTCCGTAGGACGAAATCGGGGTTTGTAGATCAGTCAACCCTAGGTAGTGCCGATACGGCCAGGCAGACCCCCAGTGACGAATCCGGATCGAGCCAACCTGCTCCGCATAGCCAAGATCCCGGGAAAAGAAATGAGCCGTGGCAGGTCGGTATGGAAAACCCGGATTTTGTCGACTTATTCGGGAATTTTGCGCCAGAGCAGTGGCTTGATTCAGATTATGTCGTCTGGCAGGAGGGAGACATGTTTCTACCACAACTTAGCTCTATGTCGTAATGCAACAAACATAGAGAATCTGTCTTGTTGGGAGGACGTCAGCTAACACGGATTAGGCATCTATATAACTACTTAAGAGGAGACAGCTACTACAGGAGAACTAGTCAAGCTCTCGAATGTTTGCGTGCGTGCGTATGTGTGTCTAACATAGCTAGAATAGCCATGTATTCTTCTCTTTAGGACGGGTCTTAGATAGACTCAAGTACCAAGTAGCAATCTCTTACTGATACTATGTGAACATGAATTATGACGTTGAGTGCGACAGATACCTGAGATATCTCACACTTCCGCGCTTGTATGACTGCGTCCCTATGTCACAGTCTTATGGATTCGCCGTATCATTTTCGCAGCCGTGACTATAGGGACTGTTCATCTAATTAGCTAACGTGAAGAACATTGTATCGCTCGAAAGAATACTATGGATAGCACAGCCCATGTTACTTATGCTGCCGATGTGATAGATAAAGAAGCCGGCCTTCAATGGATAACAGCTGCCACAGTACGAGCGACGATAACGCAAATTAGCTTGACAGCATTTTTTTTTTTTGGCTCTTTTTGAGGCTCTTGCTCTACCTTTCTAGACCACCCTCACCTACGGGGTTGCTATACTTATCTACCTTAGCTAAGCCAGAGTACATTGAAACGACACAGTACAGTGGTCAGTACAGCGGTCAGTACAGTACAGTCACCAGTACAGGCAGTAGCCACGGGTCAGTACAGTGGTTAGTACAGTGGTCAGCATAGTGGATTCCATCATGAGGAATTCAGGTACTAAGGTGGTGTGAGCCTCGTAGGAAACAGCCAAAATTTGCATTTGAGCGAATTTGCGTAATCGTCGCTGGCGAATGTATCTCAGCTGTCAGCTTGGCCGATGGCTTTAAGCGAAGAGTCGTAAGAATGAGGTTACACACCCAAGGCCTCGTAATGCGTGGCCATAGTACTTGCCCCTATTCTGTCCGCACAATGCGCAGCAAACTTCTTGCCGTGGTGAAGAAAGTCTTGCTCTATGCGACACAGGCGGGATACTTCTAACACGTGGCGCCGTTCCTACGGGCTTTCAGAGCGGATCTGCCGTATAACCCTGTCAACATGAGATATCGTTGAAGGGAGGATGTAATGAATCACATTGACTCTATTTAATGTGCTAGGGTAATGCAAAAGCAGTTCCGCAGCCTCAAAAGAGCAGCGTTGTGATCCTGTCTAGTCGCAAAGCTGTCCTGAAGAAGACTAGCGCACCCCCCCCCCCCGTAAGGTAGCTCGGTGAATTATTAAAGTGCCTTGAACTGCTCTGTGGCTTCCTTGATCGCGATTTCGACGGGCAGTCTTTCGATGGAACTAGCCCCGTAGAATCCATGCACCCCCGTTACTCGTTCGAGTATATAACGGGTATCTTCTGGAGTTGCAATCGGGCCTCCATGGCATAGAACGATAATCTCCGGCCGGCTGACAATTGCGGCATCGCGAATGGCTTGCACCTCCTCTACACACATATCCAGAGTCTTAGCAGTCTTGGCACCGATGCTTCCAGAAGTGGTCAGCCCCATGTGCGCAACCAAGACGTCGGCTCCTGCTTCGGTCATTGCAACGGCATCTGCCGCATTGAAGACATATGGAGTGGTAAGAAGCCCCATCTTTGATGCCTCTGAAATTAAAGCCACTTCCTTGTCGTATCCCATTCCCGTCTCTTCCAGGTTTTCTCTGAACGTACCGTCCACAAGTCCAACTGTTGGGAAGTTTTGAACACCGGCAAAACCAATCTTTTTCAACTGGCCCAGGAAGTGTGTCGTGTTCAAGAATGGATCAGTCCCGCACACGCCAGCTATGACCGGGGTGTGGTTAACAGCTGAGAGCACCTCCCCTGCCATTTCAACCACAGTGTCGTTGGCGTTGCTGTACGGCATAAGCCCTGCCAGACTACCACAGCCAGCCATACGAAAACGACCGCTGTTATAGATGACAATGAGGTCGCCTCCTCCTGCCTCAATACCTTTAGCAGAGAGGCCGATTCCTTTTCATCCACATTTTAGCGTACGCCTGAGGGGCAAGTTATACACCATTTGACTTACCTGCTCCAGCTCCTACAATGAGCTTTTTTGCTTTGATTTGGCCACGAAGGCGCTCAAGGATTTCAATCCGGCTGATGTTGTACTTTGCCATTGTTTTGGGTAGGTCGTTATGAAACCCACGTTACTGAAAAGTTTGCCGGGAAGGGGTATGGATGATACAGTACTGACTGCCTAAATTCTTGGAGCAGGCCTTGTAGTCTGGATTCAAGCCGGTTTAAGTAGAAATAGAAAATTAGCTCCCAAACATTCCATGTTCATCATAAACCCGATCACAGGGCAGGTGTCGGCGGTCGCGGAAAGGACGGAAAACGGGACCGTGAACAGAGACAGCGGAGATCGCGGAGATCGCGGAGATGACGGGGCAGGGGAAAATAAACGGAGATCGCGGAGATCGCTCTCCCCTATAGTTGGCCGAACAGCAAATACAAAAAGGCTGTGTGCCTTCATACTTCAGAATTACAGTTTATATCTTCTTTAATTTACTGTCTAAGAAAACATGACTCATATTGTTATCATCGGAACACTCGATACAAAGAACGCAGAGTTCATGTACCTGCGCGACTGCATCCTTCGTATGTTTACGAAGTTGCAAGTCCAAGTACAAATTACACTGGCAGACTGTGGAACAAACCACGTCGTCAATGACGCAGTCAGTATATCTCGCGCCCAGTTGCTAGAATTTTATACTACAACTGGCAATCAAGTGCCGCCCCGATCCCGGCCTGGTGCGATTGACGACACGATTTCTTGCCTATCCAACTACATACGCGCACTCGACCGTAAACAAAAAATTCACGGAATTATAGGAGCTGGTGGTACAGGGGGTACCAGTCTTATATCTGCAGCAATGAGGAGTGCGGCACCTATCGGTCTCCCCAAGCTCATTGTGAGCACGGTCGCGTCGGGCTATACGGCGCCAATCGTTGGAGAAACAGACATGTCACTGATGTATTCTGTTGTGGATATATTTGGTACAAATCAGCTACTGCTTGACATTCTTGCGAATGCGGCGGGCGGGATTATAGGCATGGCATTAGCTTACGAACAACGCCTTGCACAAGAGTCACCACAATCATTGACAGCGGAATGCGAAAAGGCGGAGCGGGGAAGAACACGGATTGGCATTACAATGTTTGGGGTTACAACACCCTGCATTGAGTATGTTCGACGCTATCTGGAGACTCACTATGACGTGGAACTCTATGTTTTTCACGCAACTGGCCATGGCGGCATGGCAATGGAGCGACTCGTCGAGCAAGGGCGTCTTGACGCTATACTTGATCTTACGACTACGGAGATATGCGACCTCATCGCTGGGGGCAACATGCGGGCTTCACCAGAGCGTCTAGAAGCAGCTCTGAGACGGGGCATACCGAATATCATATCACTAGGCGCTGCAGACATGGTCAACTTTGGTCCGGTCGACAGTATTCCACCGCAGTATATTCAGAGGAAGTTTCATAAGCATAACCCAATTGTTACCCTTATGCGAACCTCTGAAGCCGAATGCGCAGCCATGGCTAGCTTCATTGTGGACAAAGTCTTGCAGTTCGCCAAAGAGCCGTCACTGGTGGAAGTGTGGCTGCCCAAGGGAGGCTTTAGTAGCCTTTCAACACCATCCAGGCCATTTGCGGACCCGCGAGCTGATGCGACTTTATTCAAGACTCTGAAGTTAGGGTTTGAAGGAAGTCATATTCGAGTGGTAGAGACTAACCAAGAGATTAATAGCGAGGCTTTTGCAGTCGCTGTGGCCGAGAGGCTAATGAATCTTGTCTATAAAGCATCACAGTAGACACGTTAGAGTATATATTACTACAATTCGATACATCTTTTTTTTGGCCTTCATAATAGCTTCGTGTAACGGGGTACGCTTTATCCTTGGATCTGTTCGCGGAATAGGGTCAGTGTGTTACTAGATGAAAAGAAGTATTATGAAACGTCGATCAAATGCATCATCTCATACATTTTCATATCAAGTTCAGCTTGCGACTCACATTGCTCTTGGGCAGTTGATGGCTATGTGCACTGCTTGCTGCTCTGCTAGAGTTCTATAGTCATTCGTAATCGCGACAGCTATGCATGACTTCGTAATCTAGCATCTTGGCGCTACGATTTGTAGACCATTTCAGAGGTATGGTCGTCGTATCACCCCTGTGGATACTGTTCTCTCAAAAGCTCTCAATGCAACGGTCTCGCCAGAAATTAGCGCTAGCTCAAGACCGTTTTCCCAATGAACGACAACCGTACCAACGTGAGGCTCTGTTGTATACTCGTGGTCATTTCTGGATAATGCTCGAGATTTACGTATTTCTGATTCAGGGTCTGTATATTATTTACTCAGCGGGCGACTAGTTTTCTGCAGAAAGACGCCCGCCCAGACAGTGGAAGTTATGGTGCAGAGGAACACTAATTTTGTTAGCGCTTTTACAGTGATTGAACGGGCAATCACTTGCAATCCCGTGAGTTTCCCAGTCTCTGGATCTGGGTCTGGACTTTTGCTGAAAAATCCCAGCACTTCAATGTCTGTTACATCATCAATCTAGTAGATGTCGCAAATTCGATGCGCCACTATGCCTACTTCCTGTGAGCCGATTCCATACAGCGTCCAGTTCTGCGCTCGGTTCGCACAAGTAATGTATTCCCTAGGAGTGTTAGGCAAAAGTTTATGTTCTACCTAGGGGCCGCCTTGAATAGCGTCTGCGTTGAACCTGGTGAGGCGGCGTGCCCTACTTAATGTTAGAATTTGCATCGGACGAGTTCTTCAGTCTTCAGAATTAAAAATTAAAAACTTAATCCTCTTACTTTAGAGGAACAGGTCGGCTCCCTAGTAAGGGTGGTTTTAATCAGTAGGGTAGGTACATCGCTCTATATATCGAGCCTAGGTAGACCTGCTGAGTAAGTGAGTTATTTAGGCGACTAGTGAAATAGACACTGAGTCTGATTACATGCCATTATATACTAGCTATCTAGGAAGTAGAGGAGAGCTAGTGGCCCTTCCTCTGATCGTATCTCTGTTGTGTCTAACTATGATGGTAATTCGGGAATCGCAAGCTTATAGAGAGGAAAGAAATAGCCCTGTACTCTTAATAAAGTAAGTATTTTTTAAACCAGCATTAAATAAGCAATATAAAACTATTTTTATAGTTATTCACGTTCGTAAAACTGTAGCTATAAACTAGTATCGAGTTCAGCATTTCCGAGGGTCTGGCACTTTACTATAACATTACTCTTCCCGCTGTTATATATAGGACTTATTTAATCTCGGCATGTGTTCTGTATTCACAGTAGAGTACAGGGAAAACCTTTCATAAAGGACAAAAACCTGTACCAGAACATCAACACCCCCTCCCCCGCGGGCGGTGCTTCTGGCCCGCTATAATTCCTCTCCATCCTATGTAAAGATGCATCGAGCAGAGCGGAAGTCGGTCCTTCCAGGAATGACAGTCGTAGAAGAGGTAATTCTGAGGTAACCGCCTGCGCCGCACACATCATAGCTGTTTCGGTGTAAGCTGCTTTTCAGACCAATTCGACATCTGTAAACTGAGAACTCACTAGAACAAGTCGCAGCGAACTCCTTTTGTAATCTCAATTGATTTAACGTTATCGAATCTATATTCTCGTCAATTATATATTCTGTGGTACCTGAAAACAACTTACAGCTCATCGTTAATCGTTATACAGTTGCCGCCAGGGGGGTAAATTGGTTGACTCGCGCCGTTGAAATTAGTCTTGCTATATAGCTGAGCCTAAGCGCGTCGCCGAGTCAGATTCATTCGGTTCGAGCTTCAAGTTATTGGTGTAATAAAAGAACATACCATCAGTACAGCCGGTGCTGCAGTTGCTGCATTCACAATGCCAAAAAGGCCAAGACAGGGAATGATCTGAGCAATATGCATGTTGTAAGGGTATCAAGGGTAAGAATTACAGTGTGTATTTGTCGTAGGCTTTTCTGTTAAAGAGATAAGTAGATGGCCTTGAGAAATGTGTTTTGATGAGGATCTAGCAAGGATTTTATACCTGAATCCGACAACAGACCTTCCACTTCAAAAACTTCAAGTTCGACACTAGGTGTGTGTTTAATGCCGCTCCGGGTTCGGGCTTAGGCTGCGGCCTAAGTGGGATTTCATTGTATAGCTTGATTCCTTGTTAGACTGTCTCAGACTGTCTTTGAAATACAGCTATATATGCCGTGATTCATGGCATTGAGTTAGACTATCGCTATAAAGGGGATACGAACTATGTCTGCTAGCCACTACCCTCTTGGCGTTGGGAAACAACAGTGGTAACGGTACTGCCTAAGGTATATAACTACACTTAGAAGTAGATCCCGTTATAAGTCTTGAGCTCTACCCATTAGCTACCAAATAGGGTTATTCTTTATATCGTAATTTCTTTTCCTCTTAATCATACCATGTTCTATAATGAAGTACTATTTGACGTGATATTCGCTTTTCTGTCTTTAATTATAACGAACTCTGTGACCGAGTGCGGTTCATCACTAATAGCCAGCTGCATATCTTTAGGTATATAGGAGCACTGCAGCGTAGCACTCGGACAGATGTGGTGTTGCGAAGGTTCGGATTTAAGACACACTTTTGTGCTACAAAGAGCTCAGGTCAGCTGGCCACAGTCGTGAGATCATCCAATAATACGCAGATCTGAGACACAGCGCCTGCTGTGTCTAACGGACAACCCGTCTGACGGGCCGTCCCGTAGTCAGACCGACAGACCGTCTGTCTTTCATTAGACCGACAGACCGCAATACTAGGCGGCCACGCCTACAGCATGCCGCTACTAGCCGACTCAGCCAAGAATACCCCTCCTCATCGTGAGCCACATCTAGATTTCTTCTTCTCTTTACATCATTATATATATATCTAGGTTCTTTACTTTGCCGATAGCTCGTGACTTTGCTCGGCTCTTGGTGGCCTCGCCTCTCTTGCTCTGCCTTGATTTGCCACAGTCTAAGTCATCGGGTTCGGTCTAGCCTAGCTAAGGTAGCACGTTGTTATAGCATGCTTACTACTCCACTACTGAATCAATTCTAGTAATAATAAAGAGTACTCTACAGTTAGTATATTAACCCTTCCTAACCTATATTTACGTTACTATATTATAGCTTCCTTCTAATAAGACCTTAAGTCTAGTAAAGATATTATAAACTATTACTTGACATTTAATAATATTATATAAGTATTATAAGAAGTATTTATAGAAATTAATAAAAAGTTTTATAATAATTATACTAAAATAATCAAGTTATTAAATAACTTAGAATTATCTCTATTATTTTTTAAGAATCAATATAAAAAAGAATTTGTTAATTAAATATCGTTTAAGAAAAGATTTTATATTAATATATATAAGCTTAAAACCCAGTATAATAATATAAAGAAAATTCCTTAACTAAGTTTAATATATTTTTATATATTATTTACTTTTACTTATAATTAAGATGATTTTATATAATTTTATAATATATAGTTTAAAGTTAAACTATTTTATAAAGATAATTATCTAAAAATGAATATAAATATATCTCTTATTATATCTTTTATTATGTTATAATATAGTTCTACCTAGTAAGTCCTAGGCAATTGGTCCGATAGATAAGAGAATGTTGACAGCATGTGTCGAGAGCTCAGTGATGATTGTATTATAAATGAGACCAGTTGACGACTTTGCCGTATCCTTGTAATGATAGATGGTGAGGGATGGCTCCGCATGGTCATACGGCGTATCAACCGGATCGAATCTCAGAATGTATTGCCCACCATTGGCTAGGGGTGCAATCTTCTTTCCCGTCTGAGTGCCGTCCGTGTCATAGACGTAGTAGAAGTGAGCCTGGTACTCGCAGAGGAAGAACCGAATCTTTTCTCCAATCCAGATCTCGATGTTATGGGCGCCGAAGTTCTGGTCAGAGTACCAGGGCAAGGTGTCGTCTTGAGTGTCGGAGATGGGAATCACGTACTGTCCGTCGACACCCCAGTCGACGGTCTGGGGATTGACCTCGAATTTGCGGCCCGATTCCTTGTTGTGGTACGAGATTTTCTTGGAGGTATTGTTCATGAGTGACATGATTCCGGAAGGCATCTTGACGGAGTATGCAATGGTTATGTGATATGTTATGTGTATAGATCAAGTGTATAGATGGGGCGATATATGATATGAAGGACTAGATGCGATGTGATTTTGTTGAAGGAGATTTCGCATGTATCGTAGAGAGAGTCTTTATAAGTCAATTCTAGGCGTGGTTGTCAGTTCGCGTTATTTACGAAAGGACTCGGCTGCAGTCGAAGCTGAAGCCAGCTGGTGTAATGAATTCAATCCGTGCATCAATATTCTCTCAGCCTCGTCATATTCTGAAACATTGGACTCGGCAACGACTCGAATGCTTCTTGTAAGTGCTCACGATATTATAGTTATGCACGCGACTTGTTGCATATACATCGATATTCCACAATAAAAGCTCGCACTCATTGGCCGCATCCGCTTGACTCGAGGAACTCGCTGCTTATGGCATACATGACGCTGCATGAGTAGATGCGTAAAGGGGGTTCAGCTTCACCAGCTCACGCAGGGTACGACAGCCGAAGGAAGACGAGTCGCGTCACGGAATTATCATGAAGCCGAACTACCGAAACAATTGCAACTACCGACATAATTTGAGAATCCTTTGGTGAGAGAACGGAGGTAGGATTCTCGATATCTGCATGTCAATAGGTAGTACATATGCGACGACTCTAACAGGTCCGCTGTATTGTAATATATCTAGACCCGAAGCCACAGTGTCAAATTCTCAAGTAACAAGCAGTTCAGACTTCTTTCCCATTAAGCCTATCTTAGCTTTTTTTTTCTCTTCCGCTTCTAAGCGCATCGATCAATCACTCCTCCTCATCATGCCCGTCGGAATCGCCCAGGTGCTCAATGGTACCACGAGCGACATCACTTACCACAATTTGGAGTCCAATCGCCAGTTCGGGGTTCAGGGCAGGACACGCTCGCAGTTTGACAATGATAAGCTACCTAGCTCAGAGACGACCGACGACACCCTCCCCTGGTACGATTCTGGCCGCGACGACAAGTACATCGCCATTGGTGCCCTCGGCCACAATCTGCGGCTCTGCGAGCGTGATGCCCGGTTTCACATCTACGACAATAATGGCCATTCCCTGTCATTTGGCCACTTGACCAATGGATACAGATATGTGTGCAGGTTTGATCCTATCAAGCGACCGAATGGGCAAGACGGCCTCTCCATCAGCGTCTACGTGTACGTCGATGCCATGCATAGCTCTAATGGGGAGGTTAGCGCAACCATGCTGCAGGATCACGAGCCTAATGCTGCTATGATTCTGATTACCTGGACTTAGTCATATACAGCTATGTGTT
>NW_007930846.1:35584-41085 GCF_000280675.1 Beauveria bassiana ARSEF 2860
GTCATCAATCCTACATAGGCTGCGTCGGTCAAGGAAGCGCTGGTGGACGGCGCGACCATGGAAATTCTGATGAAGCAACAGATAAAAATAGCTATCGCTTTTTTCTCGAATTTTCAAGATCGAAGAAAAGAATTTTCCTGTTTGTGCTACAATACCCGAATCCGATATATGGCTTCTGGTATCCTAACATTGTCTTGCAACTAGTCTCGCATTTAGATCGCCTAGGGTGATGGCGTAGGCCTCTACTAGATCTTCCAAGCCTTGGAAAGTACAACTCCACTATGCCACACCCGACATCCGAACCACTCTCGCTATTGAACAGGCAAATAAACTTTAAACCCTTTTTATCGCGGTCCAGAACTGCGTCACTGCCCGTCCCATCAGAAAGCTTTCTCAGTCCTACAACACAAAGGGAGAGCCACTTACCATAGGTAAACTTCAGCAACGTCTCCGGCTGTTCAGCGTACAGGCTGTCAATGTTCTTCCTTGACGTATGGTCTACATCGAACCCGAGCAAATCTGCCAGCTGCAGTACTTCATCTGTCGAGAGCTGAAGAGCGGAGTAAGTACCCCATTTCAGCGCTGTGCACACGTCAGCTCGAGCTCGGCGGTCAGCAGAATACCAAGATACTATGGATGTAAATGTTCAAGAAAAGAGGTACAGTGACATACGCCCAAGATTGATCCATATTCCACCTGGCTTCAGCAGCCGATGAATGTTGCTCAGAAAGTCGATCACGTTCTCGGACATGTCGATGAAGAACAGCGTGACGATGGCATCAAACTCACCGCCCTGGGGGAACATCTCCAAAAAATCGCCCTCAACGAGCTTGACAGCTTTGTTCGGCCAGTGGTCCGGCACCGTTATAACGGAGTAGCGCGACGAAGGATTAGCCTGGTGTGTCCACTTGGTCACGAAGGGCTGCAGGGTGTGCTGGTGAAGCGCGGTTGTGTGATTGATCAGTAGATTGTAGGTAAGAATGGAGCCATAGTCTAGCTCGTTGGCTGTGACGTCGTACCCTGCTCCGTTGTGAGCTCAGGCCTTCAAGCCAATTAAGTAAGATGGACGCACCGAGATCAGCTATATCGCTTGCCAACCTACCAGTACCGGATCCGGGTACAAGTATCCTTTTTCCTGTCCCGTTTCGGCCCAAATGTTGCTCAAGTCCACCTAGGATAGCTGGAAATACGGCCTGTCTCTCCTTTGCACCCTGCGTGCTCCAGTCCCGCGAAAGATGTCCCATTGCCAAGTCCACAACTCCAAATTCCGCTTTTCCTCTATTCTCCAGCGCTTGCAGGCCGGTTCGATAATCCTCCCTCGCGGCCTGGGCAATTTTTCCCAAGAATCGGGCATTTGTCTCGATTCCCTTCCTCGATTTCTTGAAGTGTGCATTGTAGCCAAGCTTGTCGCTTATCGCTTTCTGCGCAGGCGCCTGCTTGGAATACCGCGCATGCTTTCGCTGAAGCACTTGCTCAGCCAGAAATGGGTACTGCTCAAAGGAGTAAATACAATGCGCCAATCCATCGGGAATGGAGGACTTTTTCTCCTTTTTCGTGCCTCGAGGTTCGACGAAAGCGTCGAGCTCTGTCTCAGGGATTGGCGCTGGGGCGGAAAAGCGCCAAGAGATGAGCTCGCCGTGAAGGACTTGAACGCACTCCGAAAGGGAGGAAAAGATATCTTCTATATCGGTCCATGAGGCGGGGCCACGGATGGCGAAGTAGAAAGGGAAGATGAAGCAGAGGAGCAAGGCAAGGAATTGGGACAGGTAGATCGAGGTACGCATTGTCGTGTATGCGGCTTCGCGATGGATGTAGGTGAGGACTTTCGTTCACTGTTCACTGTTCACTGTTCACTTCGGTGGCAAAGTGTGCAAATACGGAAAGGAAAGGCAAGACAAGCGGATGATACATTATCGGGAAGGGTGGTGTAGTGGTGGGGTCCGCTATGCATAGGTAGGCAGTGACCGATCTTGAGCATGCTGGCCAGGAGCATTATTATACCATGCGCATTAAGCTGACTTTCCAAGCTGTCATTCTTAATTGCTAAAATTATCGCGACTTTTTCTCTTTCATTCCTCGCAAAATGCTAACCCCAGGTCGTCCGACAATGTTTTTCTACACAATCGCTGTCCTCGCCTTCGTTGGCCTCGGTGTTTCCAACAGCGCCCATCTTTCACATACGGATCAGAAGGACGGCGTGCAAGCGCAAAAGTGCAGCAAGATGCTGACACGCAAAGAATGGCGGACGTTGACGCATAGGGAAAAATCTGAGTGGGTGGGAGCTGTCAAGGTGCGCCGTTCCTCCTCCACCCGGGCCTAGGCATATATTCGTTGCTAATTATGTTCGTAGTGCCTAGCAAGCATACGACACGAGCGGCTTTCCTTCACCAAAGACCAGAGAGTGCTCAAGGGGAAAAGAAGTCTTTACGATGACTTCTCGTACTCACACGCATCAGTCGAGCAGAGCGCACATGGGAACGCCTACTTTCTGCCATGGCGTGCGTGCCGCCCCCTCATCGTGTCTCTAAGCACAAGCTGACATGCGTGCAGATCGCTGGTTCACCTACTTATTCGACACCTCCCTCCGCCACACTTGCGGGTATTCCGGGCCGACACCTTACTGGGACTGGTCGCGCGATCACGCAGACCTTTTTGG
The DNA here is from genome assembly GCF_000280675.1 of Beauveria bassiana ARSEF 2860. Taxonomy (NCBI): domain Eukaryota; kingdom Fungi; phylum Ascomycota; class Sordariomycetes; order Hypocreales; family Cordycipitaceae; genus Beauveria; species Beauveria bassiana. The sequence continues at coordinate 38,241 of NW_007930846.1, forward strand.
CTCGTCGGTTTTTGAGGACTCACCCGAGTATGGGCTGGGTGGCACGGGGGATTGCAATTCCTCCCCCGAGGCCGACTGCACCGTTACCACGGGTGCTTTCGCTCCACCCAATGGAAACTTCACGCTTGCCTGGCCGATGCCGCACCATCTGCGGAGGAACCTGACGCTCATCACCGGTTGGTTTCCCCATGAACTGCCACAGAACCGTACCCTCGGCCCAGACTTTGTGCGCAACTCCATCGAAAAATCCACAGGCGACTACTTCAGGTTTCAGCACGCAATGGAGCTAATGCATAACCATGTGCACAACTTCGTTGGGGGCGACTTGGCGGGCGACTGCCCAAAGGCCCTGCCGGACGAGGATTGCCAGGGCATGGCAATCACCTTTACGCCCAATGACCCGCTCTTCTGGCTGCACCATGCACAGATGGACCGTTTATGGAATAAGGTGCGTTTTTATGTTCTTTTGCTACCGTCTTGCACCATATGTCTCATCCGGCCCCGAGTACAGAAAATGGTGGAACAGCATGACTGATATGATGTGTACAGTGGCAGCGCTACCACCCATCCAACTTTGCCGCCTTTTCCGGCATGCCCTTCACCGAGCACAATATGACCAGCTCAGGCTACGACCTTGACGCGAGTGCAGATCATCAGATGCCCTTTGACGTTCACAGTGTGCCCATGACGCCGAGAAAGGTCTTTGATACGGAGGGCTGGCCTTTGTGTTATCGTTATGTAGACGACGAGTGATGGGTTCCCTTGTACCAAAGTCAAATTCATTCGAGTTACTTTTACATCTACCTTGACTGCCTAATGGCCGCTTCACTGTAGGAAATATGGCTCTTGGCATATCATTACATACTCTCTTCCGCGGACCCCAAACAAGAGTCATCTATTCCGGCACGAAGAATGCGTCTTTACATTCTGATGCTCTCTCTTTCCCTGTGCCAAATATCCGCCATATCATTTGCTGCTTTCCTTATATCTCTCGTACATTTCAGGCGTCCATTCCTTATGTTGACTCTCCATCCAATCATAGACCTGCCTCCAGTCCCGGCAGGTATGCACAGTTCCTACGCCGGGAGCAACTTTGTCCCCATTTGCCAATGTCATGCTTGTACCGCCCGACTCCAGCGTTGTGTCGGCGGCACAGAGAATGCCTTGCCGTAGATAATGAAAGCAGTGCCCGGTATGGTCCGACCCATCGTCCCCGTTGACGAGTACCGCGCGTATATGGTTAAGGCAGTGCAACTGGTGCCACATTGACACGTCAAATGCCAAGCGCTCTTCCCCGAGAAAAGCGAAACCCTTTCCGGGTGGGCGAATTGCATTCCATTCAGCCGTGGCCGTGATGCCTTCCATCCCATAGTGGGAGGGGTCGTCGCGGAAGGCTGCCTGGATGGTGCGGACCTTGATGGGAAGCTCCCGAGGTCGGTCGCCAGCGAGGTATGCTGCTGCGTGTTAGCTATGGGTTCGGAGAGAATCTGGTATATATCGCACTGTATTGCCGCGTTCCTCGCCTCAATATGTTGAGGGAGAAGACGAGAGCGCCCAAGTTGAGGACGAGGGATGCGCCCAGCACTGCGAGCAGGCCGAGCGAGGAACCCCGTAGTCCGGCTGCCAGGGACTTGGGGAACATTTTGCTGTGCAAAGGTAGGCGGGTTCGTCAAGGGCAGCAGATGGAGATGAAATGTTGCTCAGCTTAGAAAGCGTGCTACAAGTAACAGGTCAACATATCAATGGCCGTATCGGCCTGAGCTTGGGCAGCCACGTCAGCAGATTCCCCAAAAACGAGGAGAGAGGAAACGCGAATGCCGAGATGCTCTCTTCATCAGAGCCTTCAGTCATCGGTCTCATCGATGCCTGTAGTCCTTCGACCTGAGCGTAGATCAGTGCTGTCGGACCCCAACTCGCGCCATATTGCGAGAAACTCGCGCCATATTGCGATAATCCTTAGCGAGATGGCGATTATGTATCAGAACATGCATTGCTTAATGTTTCCCAATCCCGCAACGGTCAAGCAAAAGTCCGGCAGTTCGAATGCCAAGAAGCAGAGAGACACACATAGGCCTACCGACGGCTGAAAGTGGATCGAAAGCGAGATCATCCTCTCAGATTGGGTGCCATTTAAGTTCTGATTCGTGCAGATCCGTAACGCTAATGCAAAGATCGGAATGGTCGGCACGTCGGATGGCGGATCGCGCACTAGCGCTGCAACTACAACGTCGTCTATGATGAAGCATTGCATACGATACACATGCTGTGCTCCCTCCTTCGATACATGATATATAACAACGCATGAAACATACACTGCCTTCTCTTAAGTAATCTACGTTACGTAGTAAATGACGTATGAAACATAAATTATGATAATCTATATGTACCGTATCGCTAGGAAAACATGCAGAACTCCTCTATCTAAAGTACATATAGCATAAGCAATAAATTAAGATCTATATTACTTTCTGTCTAAATTGCGTAGAGTATACCGAATGAAACATGCATTTGCTTGTTTCTCTTTAGTCTACTCCTTACAAAAGATCATGTAGTCATTTCACTCACTGGCTCGTAAAGCGAAGAACATGGCTGTTCTTCTTAAGATCGCGAAATACATAAATTCTCAAGGACCTGGCGAGCATGAATAGTTTTTCTCATCTATGAATTATTTCATTACCTACCCAACTAAAGCATTCCCAACCCCAAATTTTGACAATGCATTTCACCGTCGCCCTGCTCAGCCTCAGCCTGAGTATTTTCTCTGCCCAAGCCGCAGCGGTTCCCACCGACGGTTTGGTTCTCCGTACTGAAGATCCAGCTAGTCATGCCCATCGCTACCGTCTAG
>NW_007930846.1:41185-60689 GCF_000280675.1 Beauveria bassiana ARSEF 2860
TCGAGAAGCGTCACCGTTACTTTCTAGATGATGACGAGAACGACGCAAATGAACAACGTCACCGCTACCGCCTAGATGATGACGAGGACGCCTCACTTGAGAAGCGTCACCGCTATGGCCTGGATGAGGACGAAGGCGCCGCACTTGAGAAGCGTCACCGCTACTGGCTGGACGAAGACGAGGAATGAAAGCAATTTCCTTTCCATGCACAGACTCCTCGGCTGAGGAAGACTGAGTGTATCGCATGGAAGGAGCACTGAAGGCGTGTATCCTATGTTCTATAGATGAGCGCCACAACTCGCTAAACATTGCGCCGTCTTTTGAGCGTACGGTATGTCGTCACGTTGGAAACACAGTAGTACGAATATGCCTAAATAGGGAAATTGAATCAGTATCTCAAGCATCATGCTGCACGTATGAGACATATATGACTACTCAGCCTCTCTATACCTTGTATGGGCGTGCTAGAGCTTAAGACTCCATTGCGGTCTTGATGCTCTTTGTAAGCAATGCGGGTTCTTCTGCAATACATTTGTTTGATGCCATCTCGCTAGCCTCTCCATGGCTAGTGGTATAGTAAAAATACATTAGTATAGACCGAGCTTGTACCTGAACATTAGCTTGCCATCTAGCTAGGTCAGCTTCATACGTTGGGCTTACAATCTATTTAGGTACAGTGAATGATTGCTTTACACACGCGATTGATAGCTGTAGCAATCATATGCGTACTCTGTTATTTGATAGAAGCGGATACAACAGTAATAGAGCTGACATCTGCTTGATGACAATAGTAATTGATCAGAGAAGAGAGGACCTGAAAATTACACATTCAGAAGCAAGCGGCACTTGTTGATAGAAGGACATGACGGCTCTCCAGCCTACATCTACAGGTACTCGTCCGGCATCGGGATGAGTGTTTCGTTGTTAGCCGCACACATAGCTGGATGCTCCTCCGGAAGGGCCTCTTCATCAGCCATCTTGACGTCGGAGCACTATATTTGCGTCAGCATTCACTCTTGTATTACAACCAGGGGCAACTGACATAGTGTTGCACGTTACCCGTCTCGGGATCCCTGGCCTCAAAGTACATGACCCCGATCTCGTCGGCCTTGGTCCGAAATGGTATTGTGACGTTCACGCACAGCTGACCCGAAGGCTGGATGGGCACATTCTGTAGAATAATGTAGGGGAAGTCACTTCTCTTCCTCGGCACTCTATGCCGGGTATAAAGTGCCGTCACAAGGTCGCCGGGATGGCCAGAAAACGAGAGGAAACTGCGGGAGCGGCGGGAGTACCGTTGAGGGTTGTGCACAATTTCGCCTTTTCCATGTCAGCCTACGCTACTGCTAGAGACCGGAGATGGGGAGGGACATACCGCAGAATGGGTTATATTGATCTAACCCAGGTCGGATCTTTGGGTTTGGACCGCGAGTCATCCATGGAAATTGTACGTGAAAGCCGGCGTGCGCTCCGGATGTGAGACTGGCGCCGATTCGGACGGCGAGCAGAAGTGTGATTGCGGCGAGAATTGAGCGCATGGTTGACCGTTGGCAAGTGCAGTCACTGAACAGAGCGAGGGCAAGATGAAGTACTTGGTATGCTAATCCGGTCAGACTTTACCCCAGGGCCGTCCCTACCAAACCAGATGGAGATGTCAGTACGGAGTACTACACCCCACACTGTCTGGGTCGCAGAACTGGGTCGTATCAGTTGGTACAGCATCGACCGAAGCATGCGCGGTGACCAGACGCTTGGAAGGGGTTGCATTTGCCGTGCCGATCGGCTGAGAATATCCGTCTTATGTTCAGTCTCAGCTTGGCTCAAAGATAAAAGAGCGTACTGGTAGGGTGGCTGTACAAACAACCGGATTGAACGAAAAAAGGTGACGTTGCCATGCCGCTGAACAAGGCCAGCTCAGAAATACACATATCGCTACTTGCCTTTGCCCTTCATCCTCCTCTCCGCTCGTTCTTCCCTGCTCCGTACCCGTTGACCATTCCTCACCATGTTCTCCTCCAAAGCAAAGCCCAGCTCTTCCCAGTATGAGCCTCTTTCGGTACGCGACGAGGGCGAGGGTTTCGGCGCAGCTAGTGAGAAGCGGCTCTCCTCCGAGGACGACCACTCGGTGCCTTTGCTGGAAGCTTCGGACAACATGCCCGCTCAGCCCTCCCCGCTGCCCAAGCTCATTCTCTACTTCTCCTTGGCCCTAGCGCTGCTATCGACTGTCAACATTGCTCTCCTTCCTATTACACTCTCAAAGTACCAAGCCCACCCCTTCTCTGACTCTGAACTGGAGGAGCTCCCATACGGCGACGCTAGACTGGGTCTGGATAGACTTGCAGATTTTCTCCCCCCACCCCAGGTCTATCACCACGCCTGGCCGGATCGAATTGCACGGGTGAGCCGCAAACTGAAGAAATCCGTGTGGGGCCAGGGCGTGCAGGTCTATATTACTGTCGAGGTTTGTGTTGGCTGATCATTCATTGCCATCCCCCAATTCCCCATGTACCAGTATGGTATTATTGCTTTTTCTGCAGCTGCTGACGTGGCCAAAGGACTCCACCATCATGAGGTTCCCCGCGCCCGCCCCCTCTACTGGCGTCAACGCCTGTGCAGTCTCCTGGCGGCCGCCTCCGGAGCTCTCTGCGCGTGCCCGGGACCTCATAACCAAGGGTGACGTAACGGAAATTGAAGTCTGGCAGCTCATCGCACCGTCAGCCACAGCCTCTTCCAGTATGGACGAGGTCGATTATGACACCTTGTCATATTCGACCCTTCCCGTGCGCGGAGAGTTGCTGGGCGTGCTTGACCTCACACGCACACCCAACAGTACAACACGAGAGTTCGCCTGTCCCACCGGGGAGAAAGGTCTGGTGGTGGAGTTGAAGTGCCAACGCGTGGGGTGTCATGCTAGTTTTATGCAGATTGATATGGCGCCGATCTTTGGCTTCGAGTTGGTGAGAAGGAGGGCATGAGCGGGGTAAGTGGGTTCAGTGGTTAGTTAGGCTGCCACGGAGCAGTTACCAGTATTATTAGGTCGGCCGCGCAGGGAAATTTTTTAACAACGGCTGAAATATCCGTACGCTGTCACGTAAGAATGTCTCCTTGCTGTCTAGCAAGGCTATTAGGATATCTAATACGTGTACGAGTCAATATAAAATTATTCTATCGGTATGTGAGTGCCTTGATAGCCTTACTAAACAGCAAGGAGACATTGCAAACGGAAGAAGCTGTCAGGTGCAATGTCAGAAAGCACCCCTCCTGCCCTCTCCCGCGTAGCAAGAATGACTCTTATTTCGATCCTTTTGTGGGCCGTTTTCTTTGTGCGCGTCCACTCGGCTTAACGGTTTCTTTGTTTGCCCTCTGTGTTCCTTCCATAGCTACCTCTTAGCCACATTATTAAAAGGTCATCTATGCCCCTTTTCCCCAACCTTCTGTCACGAATCTGGTCAAATCCCTCTCATTCAGTAGTCTCGTACACAGTACGCCTCGATTTCAGCATGTCCACTCAGCCCGACGCCGGCACTCTCGCCCGCCTCTCCCTACACGATCCCGCCCACTTTGGCATCCAGCACTCCCAGACTATTCACCGCCTCGCGCTCCTGCAGCACTGGAACATTGCCGCTGATGCCAAGGTGCTGGAACTAGGCTGCGGCCAGGGGGACTGCACAACTGTCCTTGCCGATGCTGTGGGCGAGCGGGGGAAAGTGGTAGCGGTAGATCCGGCAGATCTCGATTATGGTCAGTGCTCTCTCGCTTCTCCAGCTCTATTGCCCCTCCTGATGGTATGAATGGACAAAAGTCTGCTAATCTTTACTGAAGGTGCTCCATATACTCTTGGTCAAGCACAGGGTCACATCTCACAAGGCCCGTTGGGTAGCCGAATTACTTGGGTCCAGCAACCCCCATTGGACTACCTCTCTTCTCTCCAGCCCTCTTCTAGCACCTCTCCGCCTGGTGACGAAAGCAAATCCTTCGACGCAACAGTGCTTGCACATAGCCTCTGGTACTTCTCCTCCCCGTCGCTCATTCTTTCCACCTTTTCTGCTATCAAGCAGCACAGCAAGAGCCTCCTCCTTGCTGAGTGGTCCCTAGAAGCGGCGCACCCCTCTGCCCAACCTCACGTTTTAGCTGCGCTCACCCAGGCGTCCCTGGAGTGCCGTAAGCCCAAGGATAGCGACTCCAACGTCCGGACAGTGCTAGGGCCAAAGCGGCTTACCGAGCTGGCCGTGGCTGCCGGGTGGAAGCTGGAGAGCGAAACCCGCGTGCAAGCTCCAGAAGACATGTTGGACGGCCAATGGGAGGTGTCCGCTTGTCTTGATTCCTCGTTTGAAGAGGAAGTAGAAGAGCAAGTGAAGGATGGCCGAGAACGTGCAGTGGTTTTAGCGCTACGTGATGCGTGTGAGGCGAGCTTGAGGGGTATTGAAGGGGGTCAGAAAGGTGTCAAGACCATGGACGTCTGGGTTGCTAAATTCGTTTGATGGAGTGACACAAATTTGTTCTAGCCCTGTTTTTAGCTGCTTTGCACAATGAATCATCACAAGTCGACCGAGCTCGCGATTGTACTCTTTGATTGCGAATCCAAGACAGACAGGCTTCTCCCCACTGACGCACATTTGTCATTGCTTCATGCATGAAAATGAGACTTGAGTAATCAGATGTGATTGAATATTGATCCGTGTCGAGGTTAGTCGAAGCACAGGTCGATCTGAAGTGCGCAGAAACGTATTGACGGCACGGATGTAGCACGGAGGTGCCGTGGTAGGCAAGGGGTGGGCAAAAAATATGGCGGGTCTACACTGATTTTCGCCCACGATTAGAATGTTTTTTGTCCACCGAGTGGTAGGCTATCATGTACCAGTACTTTGAGACATTTGACCGGAACATTTCTGCAGCCTGTAGTAACCACAAATCTATATGTATGTGTGCGACAAGACAGCGTGTGCGACAAGACAGCCTCTACGACAAGACAGCATGTACAAGACAGCATGTACGACAAGACAGCATGTACGACGAGACAGCATATGCGACAAGACAGCATATGCGACGAGACAGCGAACGAGGAACAAATAAACGGGTCTTGATTGCCTTCCAAAGGCGCCTGATTACGCACGCACAGCTCCTCTATCGGCGTCGCGGCCTCGGGAACCAGCTCCAACGGCGAATGCGGTTTCGGGAGAACGTAGCTTTCGGCCCCGTCATGGCCGACAGGGAGCTCCGTGTATTGGTCCTTTCCGGGCCAGCTTCCCATGAAAGCTCTAGAGTATCTTCTATATAGAAGAGGTCAGTAAATAATCACTATCCAAGTGTGAGACCTCATTTTGCGTCCATGAGTCTATTTGCTACTAATACAATATCTGCATCGTGGGATAGCGGCTCCCACATATCCCTTTCATTGCTCCGGTCCTCGTAAATCGTCCACGAATGCAAGCCGCTGACGGTTGTCGTCAACCACGCGCGCATATTCAAGCAGCAGTCTCCAGACGTAGAGCTTCATATCCTCATCTCTGTACACGGCATTGGCCCAATTACTGCTCTCCGTTGCAATGACTTCTGCCTGGGCGTCACGACCGTCGAGAAAGTACTGCATAATGGCGTAGATGTCCTTGTACGACATGTCAAACGGAACAAAGTGCACCCAGGGAGTCATGCGGTCGTCGTGCCACTCGGCGTAGATGGTGGCCTTGAGCGGCATGCTCGTCGACTTGAGAAAGGCGCGCCAGCGGCCACTAAAGGAATTACCGTCAATGTCCGGCAAGTACTTGTAGCGGTACTGCTCCTTCATAGGCATCGGCTTGCCCTTGGCCATGTGCTTTCCCGTATACGAACACGTGCCCTGTAGTTTCTTGGGCTTCTTGGGGGGCTCGGGGAAGCACTCGAGGTGGACAAAGGACACGTCGGAAAAGCCTGACAACCACGCACCGATTTTTCCGTGCATGGGGAGAGGCAGACTGTAATTTTGGGCCGAGAGCAATTCAAAGGTCGGAGCGCCGGCGGCATCGCCGGCCTCGACCCGCGACACGGTGGTGCCGTTCATCATCTGCACCCACCGATGGCGGTGGAAATGCCACCAGTTGTCGGCCTTGTTGCGGCCGCCCGAGGCGGTGCCGCGCCAGATGAGGGCGTCCTTCTTGGCGGACCACTTGCCGCCGCTGCTCCGGCCGCCGTTGTAAAAGGCGCGCGACGAGAGGTACATGGCGCCGGGGATCAACAGCTCATTGTTAGTGGGCAGCTTGGAGCCGGCAAACAGCGGGAATAGCGTCTTGGTGGTGGACATGCTAATGCTTTCGACGAATGTGCCGTGAAGACTGCGCATGTGCGGCTGCAGACACGGATCGCGGGCCTGGGTAAAGTTGTGTATGAAGCCGCGGTATGCGTACGGCATCTGCTCGCTCGTCGGGTACTCGATAGGCACGTTAAAGGACTCGAGAGCGCTGACGTTTCTGGCGGGGCTGTTAGTTGGGCAGGTCTCGCGAAAATAATTCCAGTACTGAGGTGCTTTATCCTTTATCCATTCGGGGTCAAAACTTTGCAGCTTCTGGCTGTCAATGTCGTGCAAGCCGCTGTATTCGGTAATTGCGAGGTCTGGTGTGATGAGCTCGCGACGCTCCTGTTCGAGCTTGGTATAATTGCTAATGATTTCCCAGGGCGTCAAAATGCGACTCTCGTCCATAACGTTGACAGCCATATCTAGATCTGGCAGGTTGGGCATCATCTGTTTGACGAGGGCGGTCCAGTGTTGAATCCATGGCTGTCGCTTCAAGTCGTCAGTAATCATGGCGACCTTTTTGTTTCGAACTCTGATGACTTGGGGCTGTGTGGCAGCCTGAACGCGCATTTTTCGAGGATTAAGCGCCCATAGTGGATTTATGTCGTGGTGTATCCTATCGAAGAAGCTTTCTACGATGATGGCTTCATCTTTCATGGCTTGTCTGAACCATGCGTCGAACCCAGGTGGCGGATGGCGGCCACGCCGTTGTCGGTATCGCTCCGCAGCATCATGTAGTGTATAGGACCGTTCGCTCAGTATATTTTCGAAATGGGCAGTGGCATTCGAAATCAGTTGTGTGATGGGGTGTTCGTCTCGTGCGATGTGGGCGGGGAGCTTGGTCAGGCCAGGATATGGCGGAACACGAGCAACATCCCATGAGTAGAGGAAGATACTCGCGGATATCAGCAAAAGAAGTAACGGGATGACGCGTCTACGGCCTGGCAAAGGTGTCGAAGTCATGCCAAGCAGACTGCGCATGGTTGTGTGAATGTACAGTGGCCATTCGTGTTGGTGATTGGTAACAGGTAGAGAAAACTGTGCAAATATAGAATTACCCGCATTGTCAATAGATGAGATGGATATACGGAATTACATAAGCTCTGGTATAGGCATGCATCTGTTTGTACGATATCACCTTTGTGCTCAGCGGGCGTGCGGGCGTAAGTCGGTGTTCCACGACTTACGGTAAGCGATGGGCAGGCAGATTCGGTCCGCCAACAACTAACGCGCAGACGTTGCACTAAAAACAACTGGCGGGCAAGAGAATTCCTTACCGGGGCTCGCTTGGGTATTCTGGGTATTCTGGGTATTTATTTAATCAAAATCGTGCTGGTTAATCCGGGCGCCGTTGGCAGGGCTGGCTACCTAGGTACTTCTGCAGCAATTGGTTCGCATCACCCCAGCTCAACCAACACAAGTTCTCAAGAGATGCATCACACCTTTTTTTTTTTGTCTTGTTCTTTCTGCCTAGAATTAGGTTAATTTGCTCGCATTCTCTATACTCATGAATTCAGATTCCTTCTCTAGGCATCCACTCTCGATTCTGATTCTGGAGCCAATAGCCCACAGCAAACACTTGGCGCAATCAATAGGTGAGGCTCTCGGGGAAGGCTCTGCTTCGCCCACCCCGTGCAGATTTCACCTTGGCTACCAAACAAGGGCAAACCAAGAAAGCCATCCATCTTGATGCTGCATTCTAGGTATGATCCAAGGTTCTTGAGCTACTCACGCTCACAGAGCCACTGCCGGTAACAATGTCTGTAGCACAAGTCTGTTCTTGTCCGTTATTTGCCAAGCTAGCCATGTCTCGCCGTCCTTTTCGCTGATGGATCAGCCCTATGCGCGCATCAACACCACACAGTCTGCTTGGACATAGCCGGCCGGCTAGCTTTTTCCCCCTCGCCGAGAGTGCTGACGTCTGGTATTCGAATACTCATCACACACAGTTGATGACCAAATGCCAAACACATCCCTGATTCAACTACCTAGCGATGGCGGCGGTTGAAACCTTGCAAGCGAGAAAGGCGGGCACACGACGATAACTCATCACATATGATCAACTAACTATGCCATCTATCTATTCGTTCGGGAGTACTGTATAAAAAGGGAAACTCTCTACCACATTTCAGTGCATTTCTCCTCGGAAAAAGAAAAAAGGCAAAAAGCCGTGAGCACTCAGCCGTCCATTCAGGCTTTCAACGTCCCATTCCCCCCTTCTCCCCAACCACTTCCCATCCCACCATCGCCCGTTCAGTCCTCGCGCACGCCAAACAGCTTCCCCAGCGTATCCGCGCCCACGTTGCCTCCGCTCAGCACGATGCCCAGATCCCAGCCCTCCTCGCCCGCCTCCCTCTCCACCATGGCGCGAAACTCCTCATCAAACAGCGCCACCGCCAGCGGCACGCACGCGCTCGGCTCCACCACCATCTTCATGCGCTCAAACACGAGCCGCATCGCCGCGACAATCTCGTCCTCGCTGACGCTGTACATGCCGTCGACCAGGCCGCGCGTGTACACCACGTCCCACGGGTGCGCACCGAGCGGCGTGCGCAGGCCGTCGGCGACTGTCAGCGACGAGACGGCTTCGATGCGCGCGCCGCTCTCGAAGCCGCGCTTGGCGTCGTCGGCGCCCTGATACGAGGGCTCGGCGCCAAAGACGCGGATGCCCGTGGCTTCACACGAGAGTGCCACGCCCGAGAGCATGCCGCCGCCGCCACAGGGCGTCATGATGGCGTCGAGGCCAGTCTTGCTGCCGGCGTAGGGACGGTTGGGAGAGGTCATGATTTCAGAGGCTTGGGCTTGAAGCTCGAGACCCAGTGTGCCCTGGCCGAGCATGATATCGGGGTGGTCGTAGGGCGGAACGAAGCGCGCGCCGGTGGAGGCGACGACTTGGTCGGCGACGGCTTGCCGCTCCGACGAGGTGCTCCCGCTAAAGACAATGTGCGCGCCGTAGCCCCGCGCGGCGGCAATCTTGGCGGGTGCGGAAATGGATGGCATGATGATGTGCGCGGGGATGCCGTGCTCCTTGGCCGCGAGCGCGAGCGCCTGCGCATGATTCCCTACACGGTTCACTGTGTCAGCATTCTTTGCTTGTTCTTCTTCTTCTACTACTACAACTACTACTACTCCATACAACTTCCTCTTCGAGCGCCAGCGAGGAGAGCAGTAACCCTCTAGCCCAATCTCGAGCGAAGCGAGGCCCAAAAAAAAAACGTACCGGAGGAATGCGTGGCGACACCACGTTGCTTGCCGCCGCCCTCGACCCAGCCCGGCTCTTGTAGCAGCTTGCCCAGAGCGTGGAACGCGCCGCGGGCTTTAAAGGCGCCCATGCGCTGCAGGTTCTCGCATTTGAACCACAGACGCAGAGTAGGCTTGGCGGGCGTGCGGCCGGCGAAGCGCGTAGAGGCGAGGTCGGCCCGGGGCGTCGAGGCCAGGGTCGTGAGTGTCTGCGAGGTGACGACGGGGGTTCGGTGGATGTGCGGAACGATGAGGGCGTGGGCGGCCTGGACGGAGGCGCGGTTCAGCGGGGCCGTGGTGGAAAGGTCGGCCATGGTGGTTTGAATGGATAAGTTTGAAACCAAAAGAATGACTTGGTAAGGGACGCGACAATGTCAAGATGGGAGACCAAGGCTAATTGTAATTATCTGTATAGACGGATACCCCCACCATTTCTGTGTCGTTAGACTGAATGAGTACAGAGTAGTAACCCCACCGAGATAGTGAAAAGGGCGCGCGCAAAGTGTCAAAAGAAGCACAAGGAATCGTCTTCGTCAGCCTTGCCAGCTTGGGCTTGTGAGAGCGTTGCTAGACAACAAAGCCATTTTGCAATTAGTTGGCAGCGGTTTACCGACCTACCGAGGCATGTTTAAGATGTGCCGCGTCTACTGGTGGATTAGTCTGGAAGTCCGGCATGACCCAGCCTTTCAATCCGCCCAACCACGAACCAATTCACCAACATCGGGGGAGAAATCTGCAACAAAAGCCGTCCATTGATATTACAGCTACTCAAGTATCAAAACTCCACGGCACGACTCAGTAAAGAGTCCGCCGTTTTTTTTATGTCGCGTACATGGGAAAAAAACATCTCTTATTCACACGCCATCGGGGATCGCTTATTTTTGGTTTTCGGGGCGGAGGGCGCTACAATCGGAATTAGTTCAGATTCAAACTCGAGCAACATGTTGGGAACTTACCGGACAGCTCTGCCGGCTCTCCAGATCTCGAGGTTGCGAATCTCCTCCATCTCAGCCTCGTACTTCTGGCGGTAATCCTTCTGGCTGTTGTAGTCGAGAGAGCGCTGAGTCTCGGTACCGTCGTGGACAGAGTCGTAAAGGCTGTTGAAGACGGGCTTGAGGGCGTCCTTGAACTTGGGGGTCCAGTCAATGGCGCCGCGGCGGGCGGTGGTGGAGCAGGCCTCGAACATCCAGTCCATGCCATTGGCACCAATCAGGGGGTACAGGGACTGAGTGGCCTCCTCGACGGTCTCGTTGAAAGCCTCGGAGGGGCTGTGGCCGCGTTCGCGGAGAACCTCGTACTGGGCGAGGAACATGCCGTGGATACCGCCCATGAGGCAGCCGCGCTCACCGTAGAGGTCGGAGTAGACCTCCTTCTCAAAGGTAGTCTTGTAGAGGTAGCCGGAGCCAATGGCGACACCCATAGCAATGGCCTTTTCCTCGGCTTTGCCGGTGACATCCTGGTAGACGGCAAAGGAGGAGTTGATGCCACGACCCTCACGGAAGAGAGAGCGGACGGTGCGGCCAGATCCCTTGGGGGCGCAGAGGATGACGTCAATGTCCTTGGGGACGTCGACCTTGGTCTTGTTCTTGAAGACGGGGGAGAAGCCGTGGGAGAAGTAGAGAGTCTGCATTTATTAGCTGGGCTTGATTGCAACCGGTCTTGAAAAACGTACCTTGCCCTTGGTAAGCTGGGGCTTGATGGCGGGCCAAGTCTCGGACTGGGCGGCATCAGAGAGGAGGTTCATGATGATGGTACCCTTGCCAATGGCCTCGTCAACCTCAAAGAGGTTCTTGCCGGGGACCCAGCCATCCTGGACGGCGTCCTTCCAGGACTGACCGTTCTTGCGGACACCGACGATGACGTTGAGGCCGTTGTCGCGGAGGTTAAGACCCTGACCGTGGCCCTGAGAGCCGTAGCCGATGAGAGCGAGGGTGTCGTTCTTGAAGTACTCCTGTGGTTTGTTAGCAGATGCTCACAATGGCCAATTGAAGCGGCAGAAAACACGTACAAGAAGCTTCTCCTGAGGCCAGTCGGCGCGCTCTGTATTTCACCAGCGTTAGTCAATGTCGCTCACGTCGACAAGCTGGCCGTTGCGCCGTTTGCTGGGCTGATCAGCCATGGCTCAAAATTACGCACCGTAGACATCCTCGGGGTGGCCGGCAAAGTCAATGGTCTTCATGCCACGAATCTGCTGCTGCTGGACGCCGGCAACGGCGCGCGGAGCGGTGGCGGCGGCACGAAGAGCGCTGCGGGCGACGGAGTAGGCGGCGCGCTGCTGGACGGGAGCGGCCAGCTGGCGGGCGAGGGGGCCGCGCAGGGCCTTGGAGAAAGCTCTCGAAGCCATAGTGGAGGGTGTGTGTGAGGATAAGATGAGAGCAATAGAGAGGGGAGCGGAGAGGAGAGGCAAGCTCAATTGGTATGAGGCTTGATGGGTGTGAATTGGTGATGGAGGAGGAAAGAGGGAAAAACCGAAGAAGCGGACGGATTGAGTTTTGAGTACCAAGATAAAATCAACTAGGATCGGTGGTAGGCCGGAATTGGGGGGGCTGCGGTTTGGCTATGGATGACCTTGGTTGGAGCTACTTGGCCATTGCTGGGGCAGCGAAGGGACCGAGATCGGGGGAACACACAGCGCACCAAATGCCAACTGTAAATAAATTTCAATGAATTTGTCCCTGTAAAAACTAGCCATTCATGCATTCTGCAGGGGTCCAGCAGGCTTCTTGCTGCTCGGTCCACCTGGAGCCTCTCAAGGAACTCGGCGCTGAAAAGCCTCCAACAAGCACCACTCTCTCGCCCACATGTGAAATCTGAAAATCAGCGGGGGAATCTGCCCACACTGATGCTCACAAACGGGCCATTGCAATACAGATGCACACAGAAACATCAATCATTCTACCCGACAAAATTCAGCAATCATGACTTTCTTTCTACTCCGCACAGGCACTGCTATTTCAGCTTCTGTTCATTTTCTCTCTCTCTCAATGGCTTAGCATTTCCCAGCTTCCCACTGGACACTGGCCACTGCTACCAAAAAAATAAGCGGGGAGGCAGAGGCCAGTCTGCAGGGGGCCTTGCGATAGCGGACCTCCGACCCGTCCCCATTTTCTTGTGACTCTGTTCGGGCCTTTGGAGCGGTACCGGGGGCACCGGGGGAGGAAATGCGCCGTTGTCGCTTGCTCGCGGCGGGGCGGCCGCTGCCGTAGAAGCTTCATTAATCGAGCAACATCCTTAGAAAAGGGGGGCCCCTCGTAAATAGTTGAGTCGCTGCACGTGTCAATGGCTCGCAATCGCCGGGTGGCAAGCTAGAAGTGCGGCCCGCGACGAGCATTAAGCTGAGCCTCGCAAGGGGACGAGACGGACGATACCTGCGCTCGGCTGGGTTGCGACATGCGTCCGCTTCGAATCGGCCGGATACTCGTGGACGGCGAAGGCTATCTGCTTTCTGCGCGCAAAGAAATCGCAAACGGTAATAGACTCGCGACAGATCCTCCAAGCATTGGCAGAGCACCGGAAGCCATGCCAGCCGCTTCACAATCGAGCTCCCGCGGCAAAGCAGCAGGGTGACAGCCCTGTTCATGCTTGCATACGGACGCGAAGCCTACGAACTTGCCGAAGACACATTCTGACCTAGCCGTGTTTGCCTAAATAGTTTCCATCGCCAAAGGCTGGCATCCAATTGCAATGAAGTGAAACAAAACTCAATTAGAGCGCGTTTCATACTCACATCTTGCACATCGAGCCATAGATGCGTTGCAAAAGGAACGGTCACATAATATATCTGTCTATTTTCGGCGACGCCTCCCATGTACATATGCATTCCTTTCTGCCTCCGCCGTCAACCTTTTAAATGAGCATTTAGAATGTTGCTCTGCCATCGCTTCGCAATTCATTATTCGTATCCCTCCCGGGTATTTTCTTGGGCATGTCTGTCATCCTTCGCTGCACTTATTTTAGCACACGGTCATATTGAATGCCCTTGACTGAGCCGCCTCCCATGGCCGTGCGCACGTTGCGCTTAAAACCCTCGCGATTGTGACGAAGGTCCTCAGCGGCTTCCTTATTCAGTGGATCCGAAGCGTTGGGCTCGAGGAACAAAAACTGACGCTTTCATTAGTGTTCCATTCAAAAAAAAAAAAAAAAAAAAGAGGTGTTCTTGCCGAAGCGACGGGTGGGGGTGGCATACCTGAAGTCCGACGATGATAGCATTCAAATTCAGGACCGGCTTCCAGTCCTCGCGCAGAATGTTGAGACACACCTTGCCCTCGAGATCAATATTGGGGTGGAAAATCTTTTCTCGACACAACACTTTTGGTGGCTCGTGGGGAAAGCTCTGGTTGATGGCAAAGGTAAAGGTGAACCGCCCAGAGCGGTACATGCCCTCGTCCGGGTCAATCGTCAGGATAAAGTTGAGGATGTCGTCGGGATCGGGAAATTCAGTCGTCATGGTCTGTCCAAGAGAGAGCTCCGAGAGGTCTGCAAGTGAACAGTTAACATATTAATTATTCATAGCATATCTTTTCTGGCTCCGGTGCCGTTTGGGGCCAGGAGGATTGGTTTAGATACGCACCCTTCTGCACGCGCAGCTGCGCCGCCGTTACCTTCTTCTTCTTGCCAGCCTGGCCCTCTGCGTTCTCCGCATCCTTTTGCTCCTTTTTCTACATTACCGCAATACTCTGTCAGTCATCAGTCTCTCAAGGGAACAGCCTCCTGGGGCGAGCGAATAGGCGGACACTCGTGCCCCCGTCATCACATACCATGGACCATATTTTCAACATTCTGTCAGTATGTCAGGCCTTCCAAGCCGAAGCGACGTGGGACGCGTTTCGTTATTCCTTGCGAGTCGCTCCGGGGGGGGGCGCAAAGGGTGTCAACCGCGCGCGTTGCTGCTCCGACGGGAAAAATTGTTCTCCGCGGGGTTGTGCTTCTCGTTTCGGCGCGCGACTCGTCCGGGAATTTGATCGCAAAGAAAAGGCCGAGGTCACCCTGTCACCCGATATAGTTCCCTCTCCGTGCGAAAAGTTGCAAATTTCGTACAAAAAGGCCAAGAATGTTGGTGTGGTGTAGAAGTTGCAATCTCGGGCGATTGCGGTGGGATGGTTAGGAACCGCCGGGCGCCTCCCCCGCCACTCGTCATGGGCCACAACGGTAGGCTTGCGGCAGCTTGCGACACCGCCCACCCGATTAGGCAATCGTTAGCGTTTATGATTAGATATGCTGTTGCGAGACTTGCACGTGCGCAGAGGTGATTTTGGTTATCTAAGCAGTGAGTTACGAAAGAAAACAGAGACGGCATGGCATTTACAGCGGAGCGATTCTGTCTTTACGCCGAATATTAAATAGAGCAATCTAAGACCTATTTCGTGATAAACACAAGGTATTGACGAGAAACCTCAATCTGGCAAATGAACGAGGAGCGACTCCGGCCCTCGCCATGCATACTGCCTCCAGGCTATTCTTTCCAATCGGGCCCAATGCTTTTCTCCCCTTCCAGACATGATGTAAACCAAGATGGGCAATAACAAAGATGATACAAGAAACTTGACAACTATCTTCGGGAAAAGCAGCACATAATACCAGTCCTGCCGAGGAACCACAGGAAACCCATGAACCGAACAACCGAAAGGACGGCAGTAGCGTACAGAAGAAACTTGAAAAAGTTGGCTGTGCGAACAGATGAGGATTTCTGTCAAAGTCAGCAGTGAGCAAAATGGTGGGATAACTAAGAAACCTACCCCTATTCCGAAGCTGTTAAAGTTGTCGCTGGTAATGACAATGATGAGAATAATGTTGGAGAACAACCAGCACACAACTAGGCCAGTACGGAAAGACTTGTACGAGTCCTCCACGTCCTTGGCCTCAATCTCTTCCACCTCCTTGAAGGGAGCCAGCGCACGGCGCACCGTCTGCTCGAACTGACTGTCAATGTCTTCCTGCTCCTTTTCGATTTCCTCAACGACAATCTCATTCTTCTCGCCCTTGGTGACATTGGCAGAGGGTAATGCCTCGGCCTTGTCAGAGCCCTTGGTACCCCAGGACACATCGTGCCAGTTGTTGAAGGCATAAATCATGAGAATGTTGATATAGGTGGACATGAGAACCAAATAGTACGGGAACGAGTGGAACATGTGCCACGGGTCCAGATACAGGAAGGACGCGAGGAAATAGAGACCGTAAATCGTAATCAGGGCGATGAGAATGACTCCCGCGGCTCCTTCTCCTGAAAAGAAACTGTTGACAAAATCCTTACCAGAGTCAAGCTTGATTTGTTCCGATAAGGGCGTGTTGAAGGCACGAGCCACCAGGTAACCAGAGAGCACCAGGATATACGTCTGAATGAGACCAAATAGCATGAAAGACGCGATGTAGGTAAATTTGGAACCCTTCGGACGATTACCAAGAGCCAGGATAAACTGTAGGATAACGAAAGCCAGGTAGAAGTACTTGAGGAGCGCGTTGATAAGAGGCGTTGCAGTGTCGCCAAAAGGCCAGCCGTGATGCTCAGCACCGCCTTGACCGCCTACTACGGGCGTGCCGACGAGATCCATGATGACAGTGGTGGTGAGGTAGTAAGAAGCCAGAGAAAACCAGGTAAAGATGAGATTGAAGATGTTGTACAGCAGCTGAATGTGGAGAAAGATCATGCGGACAAGGTTGTGGCCACTCTTGTACATGCGGCCAAAGTGCATGAGGGAGTAGAGAGTGGCGGCAAAGGAACCGTTGAGCCAGCGACGACGCTGAGAGATGAACTCGGCAGCACCTTCGGGTACATCAGTCTCACCCTTGGCGGCCTTGATGTAGGACAAATGCCATTTTTGGCCAGCCTTGGCGACCAGTTCGAAGCAGAGAATTCTGTCTTCGGCCAAGAACATGTTCTTCTTGAAGATGTTCATGCCGTCGATACCCTTCTTGCCCAAACTCTTGGACAGAGTATGGTCACCGTGGAAATACTGCTCTAGAGGACGGCCCATGATAGCACGGAAGCGATAGGCCGAAAAGGCACCGGGCAGAACGCTGACGTAGCCAAAGGAGCTCTCCAGGGGTTTGTCGAGAATGTTGGAAATCTTGTATTCGAAATTCTGGACGGCGACGAGAGGGTTGAAAAGCTTCTTGCCGCCCTTGCCTAACATGGCGTGAATCTCACCGCAAGCACCGCCAAGATCCTTGTCGTTGTAAAATCCTTCCCAGAGGGCGAGCAGGGAGCGGGGACTGGGCTTGGTACCAGCATCTAGCAGAATGCAAACCTCGGGGTTGAGAATGCGGCCAAAGGCGTTGAAGAGCCAACGGTGAGAGTTGATCTTCTTGCTATTCTTCTGCTTGAGGCAGAAAATGAACTGCACAGGGGGCAGATTCTGGGGGTTGTCGCCAGTTGGCCGAATCAGCTGCTGGTTAGGAGTGACGGAAAGCTGGGAGGTGTACTCGAAAATGTGAGCAACAGTTTCCTTGCCATCAACATCCTTCTTGATGACACCATCTTGATAGATACCGACTGTAGCCAGGACATCGAGAGTGTTCTTGTCAGCCTTTTCGATACCGTCAAAGACGAGGCAGACGACGATTTTTTGCCAGGCAGGGCCACCCTTATTCCAGAATGTGGACTTTTTCAGGTTGACAATGTCGCGAATATTTTGCATGACACCATGAAGGGTTCTGGAGAGCAGAACCTTGTCTTCGTTGTAGTATGTGATAGCAATGAGTAGCTCGGTGTGGCGATTGTACATGCGAGGGCGCAAATCGTAACCGTTTTTGAGGGTAAAGTCGTTGGGGTCGCAAGTGGCAGCCGTGTAGCGCATCTTCATGAATTCCTCGTTGCCACCCTCGACATCACGGTAGCGAGGCTCGACAGCGTTCTTGATGGCACTAGGGACAGGGTAGTCAATGGAAAGGACAGAGCCCTGGACAAGTTTGACTTTTCTGGTGTTGAAGCGCTTGAGACCGCCGCCGTTACCAGAGCCGAAGCCGCCAGGCTGTTGCTGACGCTGCATCCAACTCTCGTCCGGATCTTCGAAGGTCGAGGCCGGACGGCCGTAGGGAAAATCATGCTCTGTGACGAACTGGCCTTCCTGGCCGAGGTGGCCGTGGCTGGTGTCATAGCTGCCGGGCTGGTTCGGCTGGGGCACGGTTTGACCAGCCCCGGGGGCGTAGGATTCGGTCAAGCTATAGGTAGACACAGGTCGGTCGGGAGCCTGAGGAGCGCCGAGGCGATCGTGCTCGTAGCCGGAGCCGGGCTGTTCGTTGAGCAGGTAGCGGCCAGCCTCTTCTTCGTGCTCTTGGGGGGGCAAGTGATACTGGAGGGAAAGAGCGGTCCGTCAGGATGCTGCTGAGAGTTGAAGAGCTGGTGGGTGAACATACATTGCCGCCCGGGGGCATATCATGGAGCTGGTGGCCAGAACCGCCAGCGTATTCGTGGCCTCGGCCGTTGTATGCCATGTTGGTAGGGGGCGCTCCTGGGAGCAAACAGATACGCTATGCTAGAATAAAGAAGCAGTCGTGGGGGCGCAAGGAATGATAGTCGTAAGGGGCAAGATGGCAAATAGGCAGTTGCACGTCGATGTAGGTAGATGTGAAAAAAACGAGGGTGAAATGTCTCGTTTATTTTTGTTCCCTTGGGGGCGCTGTGGCGCGGGAGCTGGCAGCTGGCAGCTGGTAGGCCTGGCAGGTTAGGTGTATGGCGCCAGTCTGTGCCGAACAACAAAGACTGTTTGTTGTGGCGGTTAAGGAGGTGAGAACAAGGTTTGATTTGGGAGAATAGGTAAAACGGAGAAGAGAAGAAACACCAGACGACCAGTATCTGGGGACCTGGAGGAGATGATTAAAAGAAGAAAGCAGAGTGTGCTACAGGAAAAAGGGATCAACATGCACAAAGAAAGGTAAATAGAGGCGCGTTTTGGGGCAGCAAGGGTTGATGTTTCGGAAGATATTTCCCAGGCAAACGAGAGTAGGTAGGTACGCAAGTTTGTGTGTCGTTTTGGTGAAGAATAAAGTATCCCCAGTATGGACTACCTACCTAAGGTAAGGTACCTAGTGAAAGGGAGGGACGGGCTGCGGTGTGGTTTTTAGCGCGTGGGCGGAGACGGTTAGCAGGTGATATCACCCACGTCACCGTATCAGCGGTGGGTGGTGCAACCACAGCGAGGCTGCAAGACGCTGCAAGACGCTAGAAAGACGCTGAAAAGACGCCAAAAGTTGGCACTGGCATCTCGGGTGCCGCTGAGCCACTATGCCGTTTTTCCACTGTGGAGCTCTTTGCCCCACTACAATGAGTTTTTGGCGTCCTTTGCTGAAAAGGGGCCGTTTGCTTGCGCTGTCTTGCTTACCGATGATGGGCAGTTGCTCCTAACTTGATCCGTAGAGAAGAACTATAGATCTATAAACTTCTATAGTTAGAAGGTATTGTCTTTTTCGGCTTCATCAAAGTGTCATGCCTTTTGTCTTGTCACAACTTGATTGGTTCTCAATACATCGAGTCATGCCTCCTCGTTTAACCAGCTTGGTACCAGGTATCACCGTATCACTAAGTAGGGACCACCAAGAGATTCCATTCAGTATCAACAAGTTCAAGAGCCGCAAAGCCTCTTCCTATTCTATACAAGTCTCGACTTTCTGGTTCTTATTTTTAGTATTTCTCACTTTTCCTAACGCTTCTATTATGATGCCCGAAGCAGTGTGATAATGCTGAGCCACAGCTCACCACAAATAGGGGCTCCTTAGGTAGCAGAGGCGAAGCGAGGCTGCAGAATATCTATTCATGACCCTGCGGGTTGGGGCAAATGCAGATGAGCCTGAAATATTACTCCCGACAAATCAGCATCTATCTCATACGTTGTTTTATTTTTTGCTCCAAAGAAATCATGATTCCCTTTGACGATCACTGACGCCACTGCCACCGTCATTATTTACGAACCCCTTATACGAGCACATGTCACCATACCTACAGAATACAGCAGCCAGGTACTTTCATCGCAAGTCGACTGGCGCGGTAAGCAAAAGGGGAAC
>NW_007930846.1:60789-73542 GCF_000280675.1 Beauveria bassiana ARSEF 2860
AACAGAAATTCAAGGCCACGCAGCTTTTGTGGACCCGTCTAGGAACACAAGCTATGCCCAAAAATAGCAACCTGGAGCAAGCCGGGATTACAGGCTTCTTTGTGTGGCTCCTCGTGCTCCTCGACTGCGGCGGTGCTCACTGCACGCTGCCAGCTGTCAGCCTCTGCGTGTCACCGTCATGTCGCATCCTGATGGATATTCTTGGATTTTTTTTTTTCGCATTTGCACATCAGGCTGAATTGAGATGTCTGTCCGCGCTAATTCGATGGTATACGCGCTTGCATGCGGCCTTTGCGCACACTTTCATACCTTCTCTAGTGCACAGCAACCCTAGCCTAGATATCGCGCGCCTCGGGTAGACTTCTTAAATGACTCTCTGAGATGCGCGGTATTCTTCTCAATTTGGGTTTGCTAGAGGGACAAGATGGCCAGAAGAGGGTATTCACAGACGGTAATGAGGATGGGTCGCAGAGGAAGAGAATGCGCCTTGCCGGACCAGTTCTGCCCGGACCTGAACCTATCGTTCGCTAATTACGCCGTTGCAGCAGCTTATGGGGCTGGGTTGGGTCCCATTCCTAGTGCAGACATGCAGTCCGGATGGGCGGAGTCGATATGGGCGCATTTGGCCATTCTGTGAGAATGACGACTTTTTCTTGGAAAACCAAACTTGAAATTTTTTAAGAAATAATGTGGAACAAGCATCTATAACTACTTTAATACAAAAGCCTTCTACCCACCCATCGGTATACAACAACAAGCTCAGTCCCTCTCAAACCCGTCCCAGCGCTTGAATCCGCCCGTAAACAGTCCCATGGAGTCCAGCATCCTCCCAGCGGTCTGGTCCACCAGGTCATCCATGCTTTTCGGCCGCGTGTAAAAGGCAGGAACGGGTGGAAATATGACAGCCCCCGCGCGCCGCAGAAACAGCATATTGTCGAGGTGCACATCGCTCAGGGGCGTCTCGCGCACGGCGAGGAGGAGTTTCCGGCCCTCCTTGAGAGTGACGTCGGCTGCGCGGGAGATCAAATCGTCGCAGAAGCCCGTTCGCACCGCCGCTAACGTCTTCATGCTGCAGGTCACGATGATCATGCCGTCGTGCTGGAAGGAGCCTGATGCAATGGGGGCGGAGAGGTTCTTGACGACGTAGCTCCTGCTGGCGAGGGCGTGAATGTCTGCCTCGGATAGCTTCGTCTCGTACTTCATTGTTGCGAGGGCCCATTTGCTTATGACGAGGTGTGTCTCGACGCCTTGCTGGTGGAGTATGGAGAGGATTCGGGTGGCGTATACGGTTCCCGTGGCGCCGGTGATGCCTACGACGATGCGGCGCGGCCTTGTTTCCCCCAAGGGTTGCTGTGTTGAAGGACTCGGGGCTTGGTTCTCGTGTTGCTGTGGTTTCTTTGTGTTATCCTTTGACCGTGTGCTATTTTACTTGGTGCTGAAGTGGTCTGCTGGTCTGGTTGGGCGCATTAAACATGGACTCAGACGGTGAATCAGGCTCCTGCGGGCATGGATGCTGGTCATGGTGGTGCGGTGTCTTAATGCAATGCCAATTCAAATGCTTGTGAGAAGTGCTCGGTATAACTTGTTTTGGAAAACGCTCCTTCGATAGCTTGTATTTTCTACGGTGTTTCTAAATCCAAGTTGGTTATCCAAGAGCTTCTTCCATGTATGCTGATGGACGGCAAGTTGCTGGCGGAGCCCCCTCGGCTTCAGCCCCGCTTTCCTCCGGGCGACGGATCATGGTCCGAATTGATCTGTAATTTCACCCGGGGTCCCCGGAAGGACACCATGTAATGCAGTCAAGATGATCTCATTGATGACCGAAATCCAGTCCAACATTTTGAGTTTGGATTTGGGTACGTGCTGCGACCCAAGAAACTCAGTCCGGCGCTACGTGACACAAGGCTCGGAATGAGTTTCGGAAGTTCCGCCTCACCTTTTAGTCGCTCGGCTCCTCTGGAATGAGAGTCAATGACTTTTCTAGGGAGTCTAAAACCTGAAAATCGAGTTTTCGTACAGCTATGTATTGTAGCCGGCGAACGAACCAGGGACTCAACTCTGAATTTTGACCATTGCTCGCCATGGCGTTCGTCTTCACCAGCAGAGTCAGTCGCCCATGCGCGCATTTGCTCATCGTCCAACCACTCGCCAGGTCAGCATATCGCACCCAAAGCACCCTGTCTTCCCAGCCGGCTCACGTCGCCGCACAGCTCGACTTTCGCACATTCGTCGATGTGCTACGCGCCGACGGCGATCTCGCAGAGATAAATGAACAAGTCGACCCGCACCTCGAGGTTGGTGCCATAGTCAGGCGTGTGAGTGAAGTAAACGGCAAAGCACCTCTATTCAACAGCGTAAAGGGAGCTAAAAATGGCCTGTGGCGAATGTTTGGCAACGCCGCGAGCCTTCGAAGCCGTGAGAAAGAAAAGTACGGGCGGATAGCCCGGTCGTTTGGCTTGCCACCAGACTCTAGCTGGAAAGACATTCTACAAAGAAGCCAGGAAGCAAAGAATCGGCCACCGATTCCGCCGCGAATCTTGTCCACCGGACCGTGTAAGCAGCACAAAATCTTTGGCGACGACATTGATTTGCACAAACTCCCGGCTCCAAAGCTCCACCAGGGCGATGCGGGCAAGTACCTACAGACGTACGGAGTGCATGTCCTCCAAAGCCCAGATGGCAAGTGGACAAATTGGTCCATTTTCAGAGGCATGATCCACGACAGCAGACGGCTCGTGTGCCTCGTGGGATCGGGGCAGCACAACTCCGTCATCAGAGACATGTGGTTGAAGAAGGGCAAGACCGAAGTCTCGTGGGCGCTGGCGTTTGGCGTCCCGCCCGCGGCCAGCGTCGTTGCGGCGTGTCCCGTTCCCCAAGGCATATCGGAAGCCGAGTACGTTGGTGCCATGGTAGGCCAGCCGCTGGACGTGGTGAAATGTGAGCTGAGCGATCTGCTTGTTCCCGCCAATAGCGAAATCGTCATGGAGGGCACCTTTTCCTTCCGAGACAAGGCCCCGGAGGGTCCGTTTGAGGACTACCTCGGCCTGCACTTCAGCGGCGACCAGCATATGCAGCCGCTTTTCACGGTCAATGCTATAACCTACCGGGACGACGCTATTCTGCCCGTCTCTGTTCCTGGCAAAATAACCGATGAATCTGTAAGTTTGGCAATTGAGACAATTTGTTATCGTTTCTTACGCAATATAGCATGTGACGGCGTCCATGGCTTCGGAGGAGCTCTTGCAGTTGCTCCGGCAGCATGGGTTCCCGGTAATCGACGCGTTCGCTCCGCTTGAAACCTATGCGACGTGGTGTGCTTTGAAAGTCGATGTCAAGAAGCTTGCGGAGCTGCGCACAACATCTAAAGAATTTTGCAACAAGATTGGCAATTTGGTGTTCAATGACAAGAGTGCCATGTTGATGAACCGCATCATGCTCTTTGGGCACGATGTGAATGTTAGAGATTTCAAGGATATCATGTGGGCGTTGGCGACGCGCTGTCGCCCCGGTCAAGATGAGTACCTATTTGAAGATATTCCCGTCCTCCCTCTCACACCGTACATGTCACATGGAAGGGGGAATCCGACCCGGGGTGGGAAGGTGGTATCGGACTGTCTTTTCCCAATGGAGTACGAGGGCAAGACTAGCTTTAGAGGGTGTGAGTTTGAGAGAAGCTATCCAGAAGAGGTCAAGGAACGGGTCAGGTCAAACTGGACTGTGATGGGATTTGCTGAGGTTGAATCACCGTCCAAGTCGACATGAGGGGTGGCCAACTGCTGCGGGGAAATAGTGGAAAGATTGACAAACATCGTTTACATCATCTGCCTGCCTGGGAACTTCGGTTACGCATCGTGACAGTCTTATTGAAGCGCCCGTAGCCCGGTTTTATTTCTCTTCATTATACTTCTCCGTTGCAATATAAGTCGCCTGCTGCATTCCCAGCTCTGGTACTTTGCCGTAGATCCTTGTCCCTCCAGATAGTCACGACTATATCCCAGTTGCTCAACCTGTCGTGTTTGGGCCCCTGTGGCCGCCGCAGCTGGGGTGGAAGTATTTGGCTTTGACTATAACTATTTATTCCCTAGAGCTTCGTTTTTTCTGGCGACCTAACTGGAGTTAGCCCGCGATGCAGCTTACTTAGCTATGTTAAAATGAAACTAGATATATCAGGCGAGGTGTGGTTATAGAAAAGGAGAAGGCCCTAAAAAGTTATTAAATAAAATGTCTAGTTTTACTATAGTTATAATAAGTTTTGCTATTTTCCCTATTTATAATATTAAGTTCTATTAGGCCTAGGTAAGTATAACGATAGCTTAATCCTAGTCTATAGTTGGTCTGTTTCTTAGGTAGTAAGTTAGGTTGATTGCTATAAGGTAGTAATAAGCAGTATCTATCACTATAAGGTCTCATCAAGAGTAATTAGTGAAACTATCACTTAGATTGATCAGTAGAGATCTAGATACTAGTAAGGATTATTTTTTTTTTTTTTTTTTACCTATTTCTTAGAATTAATTATTTAGTGTTAAAATTAATGTATTCTATAGGCTTAGCTGTGATACTATCTAACACCTAACTCGAAGAGTGGGTGTGTGGCACGTGTAGCCGTGAAATAGGAACCCATATGTCCGCAGTGGCTGCCGTAGTCGACTCGCCCTTGACCATATCTCACCGAGGTTGACAGATCGTGACACAAACGACGCTCGGCGCGAGACATAGCGAAAGGCGTGTGCACGCAAGCCATGACATTCGAATATCGACAACGTAGGGCGGCTGTCCACATTCGATGGTTCTTTCGTCATTTGAACAGTTTGCACCGTGCAGAAATAATCAATTGATCTAGAAATGTAGAAATCAGAGATGTTCTGCAGGGTAGGAATGTTGGCGCTGGTGACTCGACCTCCGACTGTGCACCCACTATTCACTATGAATGCCACCATGGTCGCACAACGCGCGTACATGTTGTAATGTGATGGCGATTTATGCATCCCCAGGCGACAGCTCAGTTATGTTGCTGGATGCCGAGATCGCCGTCTTTGCGATGCCGTGACCCACGCGGGTGTTACGGCCATTTGAAGCGGCAGTAGCACGTTTCAGACGCAGTGGGGAGAGCTATGTGAGGAGAGTTTTGGCCAATCCGCTGGCTAATTCATATAAATGTTTGCAGTCTCCTCATCAACACCTAACCTGCAGATTCGTTTGTCAAAGTAAACACGAATAGCTCGGCTGACTAATCTGTGCATTTCTGTCTCAGCCGTCTTGTGTTCTGGGGATTCTGGCGTAACTACCGGCTTGCGCCGCAAGAGATGCAAACTCGTATTTAGGCCGGCTGTGTATGCACGCTCAGAGCGAGTGATGACTGGGTCAACGAGAATTGCAAGGAACAGCAACACACCAGACGTGGAGTCGACGAAAAACGAGGAAAACCAAAACTACGAACAACATCATCAAGAATCCACTTCGCGTCAACATCAGCAATGCAATTCCGCCTCAAGCGAGCGCTGATGCGGCGCAAGTCCCCGTGTAGTGGAGGTCCGTGGAATGCATGCCTTCGTGTTGTGCAACAGAAGCATTGACGTGGCTGCCTTTACGACGGCAACCAAAAAAATATGACGCCACGACTACATCCAAGTGCCATGCTCTGTTGACTGTTGGAGCCGTTATTTTCTCTCCCATTTTATATATTGTTGCAGGCTGGATAGCGCGACACACAAGAAATGCTGCTCGCTGCGTTTTTACTCGCTGGCGGCTGAAATTAAATAAGGCACCTGACGGCGATGCCGTTGTCTGTGCCTGCCATGGGCTCCAACGGACCAGCCGTTGCAGACTGGCGGGAAGGGCACTGTAAATAAATTGCTGGGCCTGCGCATCTGCTGGCGTGGTGGGGATTAAGCACAGTGCGCTATTTGTCTGCATCACTGTGGTTCTGGAACGAGACTCGCCAAGCCATCCTACTTTATCCTGCTTACTGTACATCTCTCTAGTAGTCTGCTAGTAATGGCTGCACTTCGTAGTATCTTTTAGCTGACGCAGCTCGTAGCGCACCGTGCGTAACAACGTGCATAGATTAAGTCGGGAAAGTCTAGTCTACTTTGGGTAATAGCGTCGTTTTACCCCTGGCCCCCAGCGTTGAAAATGAGCCATCTTCAGCAACTGAACGCTGCTCGTCATGCTGTGTCCATGTGCCTGGCCGCCGCTCTGCCCGTCCCTTCGCAGGTGCCCCAACTTGCTCCTCTCCTCCTCAATCTATCTCATCCAACACAGCAACCATCGGAAACCATCTTCATCTGCCGTCTCCCGGCAAATCATTCTGGTCGACTTCCGATATAGACACTATGTCTGTCGCTTGATATCCGAGCCGATTTTTCTCTTTTCTTTCACACATTCTACCAGAGCTAGTCTCTGCGCACGCTCGTTCCATCAACCCCTTCTTTCTCACGCCTTTCGATCGCTGGCCGACTTCTACGTCTCTTTCTCTTCATTCTCGACTCGGCGTATCTTTGCCCTTCATTTTTATCGAAAACACAACGCCTCAGTTATCACATCAGCGACTTTCCCATCAGATTTCGCATCTGAAGTACCCCGACTCCGCTCCGAAACACACAATCGTGACACTTGTCAGCCCGACGTTCCACCGACGCAGTCTTCTTCAAACAACATACCAGCAGCGGTGCCTTGATACATGGCGGACATGGCAGGCGACATGTCTCCTGCGCGAGATCTGTCTTTTCTCAACTACTGTAAGCTTTCTGCAGGGCATCCTACCTCCACCCCCAATGCGTTCATCTCAGCGCAAAATGTTAACTCGCCCAATAGCCGCCAAACTTGTCGTCCGTCAAGACAACTGTGTCGGCTGCAGCGCGGGCGAAAAGCTCATTTGCCCAACATGCCCGACCGGACAAAGTTGCGGCTTCACCACACAAAGCTGCACCGAGTGCCCGAAAGCCTTCTGCCGAGTCACCGGTTCCAGCGATGGCACCACTGGCGGAGGAAGCAACGACAGCGCAAGCAAAGGTCACGACGGTCCTAGTGCCGGTCCTATAGCAGGTGGTGTCATTGGTGGCATCATTGTCATTGCTCTCCTTACCTACCTGGTTTGGCGATTCCTCATCAAGCCCAAGCGAGCCAGCCGCCTCGACGACCGCCACATCTCCATCTACGAAGCCGACAGTACCCCAACGCAGGGTGTCGAGAAGTGTGACCAATCGAACCTGGGCCGACGTGCATCTACGCACACGGTTCACTCAATAGCCTCGACCGTCCTGACCCGTGCCTCCAACATTATTCAGATTGCCTACATTCCCGGAGTCACCAACCGCGCGACCCCAACATCGCCAGATGTACTCGTGCCCCCGGTTCCTCCTATTCCTGTCCATCACAACGGAGAAGTCAATGGCTCCGAGCACTTCTTTGTGCCCGGAAACCTGCGTGATTCGACCTACTCTGGCTTCTCTGCGACGACGGATAGAACCTCATACGCCCCGCGTGCCAGCATTGCGTCGACCATCTACGGCAGACAGGCCGAAATTCAGACGGCCTCGCAGGCTGGTATGCGTGCCAAGCCCACTGTCGTCAGTGTGAAGCCCGGTGCCAATGCGCCTCCCGTCCCCGCCATTGACATGGAGCGATTTGGTCCTCCCAACCGACCCGCGAGCACCGCCAGCAACTTTAGCGTCGGCGCAACCTACACGGCTACGCAAGGCCGAGCTCAGGTAGTCAAGGTCGGCGGACTGAAGAAGATTGATATTGGCGCCAAGCAGGAAGGCAGCTCGCTGTCGGTCGTGTCTTCCAACGAGTCACTGAGCAGTAAGGAGAGCTCGGACGAGATTGGCACCATCCATATTGCCCAGGAGCCAGAGCCGCGTGGCACGAGTCCGTTTGCCGACCCGCCCAGCGCTACGCCGCGAGCTGCGAACCTGGCGGCGATTACGGAAGAAAAGGGCGACGGCGAGTCTGCAAGGAATAGCAAGACTAGCGGCGGACCTTTTGGTGACGAACATGCTACGAAGGATTAACGACGCATCGCAACATAAACCAGAAAAAAATCGAGAAAAGTACAAACACAACAACATTCATAACATCAAGGCACGTGGCAAATTCGTGTCTTTTCAACTCATTCCTAGGGCGGATTTCCTTCATTTTTATTAGCTGGACAAAATGGGTATGGCGCTTTTTGACCATACGGACAGTGTTGATGCCGTTGGAGTAAAGTCTTTATTTTTACCGATGTGGTTCGGGAAATGCTCGTTATTTCTGTCAACATTTGTTTCCCCTTTCTTCTCTTCTTATTTCTGCGACGAAACTTTTTTTTCGTCGTTTTGTGGTGGGCATCTAGCGGTCCTCGTACAGCAACTTTTAACCCTTTTTTCCTCAATAGAGACGATAACATTGTGAACCCTACTGTCCCTTTCCCGCTTGTCTCCTTTTTCACTCACGACTTGCCACAGTCTGCCGTGCCTGTCCGCGGGTTGAATACCCAACACTTTTTATTTTGTGGTTTTCTTTCCGACGGTAACATGATGGATGCATGTTGTATTGAAAGTCAAAAATCGGCACCCTTAATTTTTATTTAATTTTTCTCTAGAAAAAAAAACAAAAAAAGAGGCGCAGACAGGGGGTAGGTATATTGGTGGACTTGATAAAACGGGAGGACAAACGAGAGAGAGTAAAAAAATACATCATAATAAAGAAAAATGGACTAAAAACCATGTGCTTTGGTGGCTTGCATGGGTTCGTGGCGCCAGGTTCAATTCCATGCCCACCGCCCCCCCCATTCGCTCATCTTTGCGCTTCCTTTGCCAGTAGGCAACATTAGGCATTGGGGCTTATTGGACGACAAAAGAGTCAAAGACGGGTACAATAGCAAGTGTGGCATGCCCACACACACTTGCAAAGCAACAAGCTGCTTTTCCCCTGCCAAGTGGCTGCTGATGCTGGAGCTGTTCTGTAACATGATTGTTCTGCGGATTCTTTCGGATTCTACTCCCCTCGGCATCCTTTGCGGTGCAAATGGCAGTAAATGAGTCAATTGAGTGTGTATTGATCGTCAGACACATCATGACGCCTACGTGAACCAAAATTGTCATCTTTTGTAATATGTGTGAATTGTCATTTGGCATCCACCAAATATATATTCCGTCGCTCTGCAGCTTTTTTTTACCATTCTTCTGTGCAAGTATAGACGTGGAAAAGAAAGAGAAGAAAACAGACAAAAAAAAAAAACAACGCAGATACCTCCCATTGCTTCAAATTATGCAGTCCCAACAACCACGGTCATGTATCGGTTTGTGAGAGGAAAAGAGTAGAAAGGGTCGATTGAGGATAGCCGTGTTGAGGAGAAAGGACCGATCAAGAACAAGGAAAAGGCGGGAAAGACCTTCTGAGGGCTCCCACACAAATGGCTACTGAATAGCAGAAGCAGAGCATTTCCAACCTTGGCGAATAGACGTAATACGTAAATGTCGTTAATAAGAACCCAGCGCCCCGATATAAAATAAAAAAAAATCATATGTCTGTCTCTTTCTTTTCTTTTTTTGATATTCGTACGCCGTTCGCCGATTCGAGAGGCTGCAGTGACAATTGTCATTGCTGGGCCTCATATGTTGCAGAGGGAGTTGTGAAGCGCTCGTTTTTTTTGTGCGCAACGTCGTATCTATTGCTGTCTACCAGACCAACAACTGTGGTGGTAATGATGAAACAATCGAGGCGATGCGATGACGTGCCCGCCAGAATTGCAGTGAGCGAGAGAGGAGCGCCATTGACGGCGGCGGTAGTGATGGTGTGCACATATCGAGCTGGTGGTGAAAACAACGAGTCTGTCATAGGATGGAATCTCTCATAAAATGCTACATCGACCCTTGCTCTTCTCACCATCTTTGCGGCGCGACTTGTGAGAATCGCGGTCGCGGCCGCCCATGTCACCGTTTCCTGTGCGGCTGCGGCCGCTGGCGGCGCCTTGGGGACGTGAAGCTGCCTGGCGCTGGCGACGGAGGACGCGGACAACATCGTAGAATGCTTTTTCGACATTGATACAGTTCTTGGCCGAGGCTTCGACAAACTCACATCCAAGTTCACGGGCGAGGGCGTGGCCCTCTTGCGTGGATACCTCGCGCTCGGTAACGCGATCGCTCTTGTTGCCGACAAGCATGATGGGAACGGGCAGTTGCGGGGTGGCGGCGGATATGGGGGAGCCGGGAAAGGAGGGAGAGGAGGCGCAGGACTCCTTGACTCGCTGAATCTGATGATGGAATCGCTTGATGCGAGAAAAGGAGGAGCGAGAGGCGATGCTGTAGACGAGGACGAAGCCCTCGCCGTCGCGAATCCATTGGTCGCGAAGGGCGGTATATTCTTCCTGGCCAGCGGTGTCGAGGACTTCGAGCATGCAGGGTTGGCTGTCGATGACGACCTGCTTTCGATATTGATCCTCAATTGTAGGATCATACTAGAGGGCAAGGGAGAGTAAGCCGTTAGTGGTTTGGCGTCGTCATTGAGGCGCGGGCACAGAATATGGGTGAGTGATTGGGGTTCAAAGGGAGGACGAGAAGGATGAGGCAGGCAAGGGTTGGATTGG
Source organism: Beauveria bassiana ARSEF 2860 (assembly GCF_000280675.1). Lineage (NCBI taxonomy): Eukaryota > Fungi > Ascomycota > Sordariomycetes > Hypocreales > Cordycipitaceae > Beauveria > Beauveria bassiana. The sequence goes on from NW_007930846.1 coordinate 71,357, forward strand.
CGCAAAACTCACAGTCTCGACAAAGTGTTGCAGACACAGCTGAATGGTGAGGGCCGTCTTGCCTACACCACCGTCACCGAGGACGACAAGCTTGTACAAGACCATTCGGCCCGCCATGATGGGCGACTAGGTGCGGTTGAAGAGCTCGTGGTGGTTGTCGAGGTCGAAGAAGGTGGACAAAGGTGGAAGCGTGCTTGGGGCGGGGAGGGGTTCAAGCAGCGACTATCTGGGCGGGTAGTAATTGAGGGGGGAGGGGACAGAGCGCAGTCAGCGGGAGGAGAAGGAGGAGGAGGGGAAAGAGAGATTGAGATGGCGAGGATACGAGCAGCAGAAAACAGAGAGCGAGAGAGTAGAGATGAGGCGGCTATAAAGCAAAAGAAGCGCGAAGAAAAGTTCAAAGAAGAGATTGGGTGGGAGGAATAGGGACGCGGGAACGGGTCAAGCAAGGTAGGTCAATGGTGGATGGTGAAGAGCGATTGTGGGTGTGTGTATGTGCCGCGGCGGTGCGGGAAGAGGCAAGGAAGGTGTGGCCAGCCAGTCAAAATCGAGAGAGGAGCTAGAGAGGAGAGGGAGGCTAAATAGCTAGCGGCTTGGTAGGTACCTGTCAAGCCTGTGTACGTATACGAATATGGAGGAAATAAATTTGAATGAATAATAAAAGAAGAGGCAGGCAAGCAGACCTCCTGGTAGGGAGGAAATGGAGGCTAACAAGGCAAGGTACATACATGCCTACCTAGGTAGGTAGGTACCTAGGTAGGAATGAAGCAGAAGAAAAGAGGCGCGTAGGCGGGCAGGAGAGGAGAGGAGAAGAAGAAGCAGAAGAAGGAGAGCAGACAAACAAGTACCTGTCTCGGCAGACGCTGCTGTAAAGGTACCTACTTCAACCGACCTAACTAAATACCTACCTGCCTACCTTACCTATCTAGATACCGACCCAAGGCACCCAACTAAACAGAGGCACTGGTGCTGGACCTGCTGCGGAGGACACCTGCCGAGGTGCACCAGTACACTAAGTAATTATTAAAAGCTAAGAAAGCTACAAGGTAACCAGAGGAACAGGACAATGTATCTTTCTCTCCTGCATATCTACTTTTGGGTACATGATCCAAGCTCCATCATCCCCCATCAACGTTGCTTGGGTATTTATTCATCGGCACCGCTCGCTATAAATCCCGCCGACAACAACAACCGCTCAAATCAAAATCATGCGGCCGCTCCAGGTGGACCGTGGCGGCGCTAGCCAAGTACCTCTTGTACGGATGCAAGGAATACATTAACCGCAGAGCCAACACAATTTCCAACTATCCAAGCTTCCGACTTGTTACCGACGTCGAGCACCGAATGGCTCGTCTGCATCGTGTCTTCCCTACCCAAATAGGAACGCACGCTGACCAGGAATGCGTGGCTGCGCAGCTTGCGTCTACTTGCCCCAGCGATCAACAGGCCCCAAGGGAGGGGGGCGACTCGCCGGCAAGGGGGGCCTTTTGCTCGCCTCTCTCCAGTAAAAACGCTCACTGCAAGCTCCAGCGGCGGGGGCCCAGTCCACCGGTAGCGCTACCTGGCGTCCCGGTACAGGGCTCTAGCTGAGAGCTATCAGTATTATGGAACCGCCCTCGACCTTGATATTGTCCAGTCCAGCGTCGTGAAATTGTTGCCATCATTGACCCTGCCATGCCAATTGGCTTCGCAATTCATCTTGTCGTCTATTCCTCGGCGCCGCCAGATTTCATCCCACCCCCGCCCCTCGTGGTTCTGGACCCAGGTCTGGAGCTCCCTGTTGGTGCAAAAAGCGCGGTTGGCCGTCTCCGCGCCTGCCCACTGCCTCGGGGGGTCCTCTTGGCAGAAGCCACGCGGACAGGGGTGCTCGTGGCTTATTTCTCCCATCCAAGCAAGATAAAGCCAAAACAAGAGACAGAGCAACCAAATGGAAACAGAATAAAGGGTCTCGACAATTGGATTACCGCTTTTAATATCTACACGCCAAAACAATAACATGCGCTCAAACGCAGACACGGCCCCGGCCGGCCTGCCACAATACTAAGTACTCTCAACACCTCCTGCATAAGCGGGCGCTCACGGGCACCACACCATCACTTGTCGACATCTTTCGACGATAATAATTCGACACCATTCCGGCCCTTCCCATCCCGCCCTGGCAAGCCTCTCTCTCTCTCTCTCTCTCTCTC